>NC_068314.1:2446528-2539028 GCF_025860055.1 Xyrauchen texanus | reverse complement strand
GATAAAAGAAAACAGTTTAAAGCAGACTAAGATGGTTTGGTCAAGCCAGTGTTCAGCTGGTCAGCCAGCAAGTTTCCCAGCATAACCAACCGCCCAAGCCCCATCAAAAGTCCAGCTAAGGCCCACAAACCACTTTCGGCTGGTTAATTGTAAAGAAACAGTGCTGTTTAGACTCTCCACACACACCACTAGCGACCTAACCACCAGACACTGGCGACATGCAGCGACAAAGTAGCTGTCAGTGTGAACGCAGCTTTAAGCATTTGAGTGGTAATATGAAGTGGGGTGTAACTTGTAGTGCGCATGCCTTGTAGGAGTCTTTCAGAATGCAGACAGATCCTAAATTGATTCCACAGTAGATCAATCAAATCATAAATACCTGTACATCCAATGCACGTGCACAAGAACAGCTGACATATTGTGAACAAGGTCCAACATGACCGAAGGGGACACAGGTCACCCTATGGTGACATCAACTATTTGCAACAGAACAATATAAATAATACTACAAAAGAGCTCAATACTCTATTCTTAGCAACAACTATTTAATTGCCCCCATCATTTCCCTTGAATTAATGCAAGGCATTGTGGGTATTCCCCATAGCCTCAGTTTTGTACTCAATAGTGTGTTATTAACACGTCTATGGATTTTAAAGCATAATAAGATCAAGGAATGTAGATATTTGAGTTATGAGCCCAAAACTTGACATTTCATGTAATCTCAGAGCAGAAACATTGTGAATGAAAGAGTCCGAATTATTTTAAACTGGTCTCTTTTTTTCTTACGCAGTAATTCTATCTTCGGCACACATGCCAGATGACCTTTGACCTTTAATATCCGCAGGATTCCCTGGGAGGCTCGCCTTTCCAGTGCCGTTTTAAATCAGATATGTCGTACTCATAATGAACGCCTCATCCCAGCGCTGACCCCCGTGACCTCTGGTTTTCATATCTAATTGATTTAAATTTGATACTGGGCCGTAGCGATACATGACGTCTCTGCTGATGGAGTTACACTGGAGCATTGTGGGTGTGTACTGATGCTACAGGGAGGGATTTGCGATTACCTCACAATGGAGACATGCCATTAAAATATGAAATTCCCTCATCGTTTATCCAACTTACTCTCGTGTCGTTTCAAACATGTATGACTTTCTTTCCTCTGTGCAAAACTTCCCTTTGTTAGAGAGTTTGAGCCCTGAGTGACCACAGCATTAACTCTATATACTGTATGTCAACAAGTGACTCTTTTGTGTCTGTTTTAATATCTCATCAGCTATGGAAGAGCGGCCTCTGAGCAATAACATTGTCCATTAGGGAGCAGCAGAGCTACTGAAGTGAATGTTTCATCAGGGCGAGTTGCTCATGAGAGTTTGGGGCAAAGCACACAGGCATGGACAGAGCTAGTAAATGGGTTGGAGAGGGAGTATGGCTCAGTGATAAAGAGATGCTGGGCTTTTGGGCATCGCTGGGTGGAAGCTACACAGTTGGGATTGCCAGCAGATCTTCCGCCCAGCTCATTGTTGGAGCTCACAGACCCTGAGAAGAGTCCAAGGGAGGCAGTTTAACCCCCGTGACCGCTCAAGAGCTATATTGTTCTGCTACATTCCACCCCAAATCCACAGAACTAACACTCGGAGATGAACATGGACATCTGAGTTTGGATGAAGTTTGAGTTTACTGACAGGCCATCATCTTCCCCAGATAGCACACATACATCTCTGAGATGTCTGATTTAGATCTTTTCATCAGGAAAGCATCACAATCGAATTTACATCTGCTAAACATCTTAAAAAGATCAGAATTACTAACATTCTACATCATAAATGTCTCAAAGACATCTGCTGAACGTCTTATTGACATCCGAGAGGAAACGTCTTATAGACGTATTGATGATGAGCAAACAACGTCTGGTGATGTACGAGAGCTATAAGGGTCCCTTGTATTTCCTGCAGGGAAAGTTACAGGAATGTTTAATAGAGATTAAGACAGCATTTGTGGTATATGTTGTTTACCACAAAAATTATTTCAGACTCATCCCTAATTTGTAAAATAAATAAATAAAAGGAGCAAAAATCGCGGTTTCAGCGAGACACTTACAATGCACGTGAATGGGGCCAGTCGATACACACATTAAAATACACATCGTCTCAAAAGTATAGCCTCAAGATGTCAACTTTATGCTATTAAAATGGCTTTAGTGTGCCAAACATGCTTACTATCCTTATCTGTATAAAGTTATATCCAGTATAACTCTTTGCCATGACGGCCCTTATAAAAAAATCTAGAGCTTCTGAAACGTGCCTCACATTTCCCACTCATTACTTGCAGCTGCAAAAAAAAGCTTGCGATAGTTGCCAGAAGTTTCAGCTCTTTAATCCTAAAATATATATTTTTGTGGTAATCTACATTATGCCACAAATGCTGTTGATTAAGCTTCTATTGAACCTGGAACATTCCTTTTGGAGGTAGCAGGGAGTTATTGCTTCTGTTCCCACTGTTGAAATGTAGTGACGACATGAAATGGTGACACCGCAAAGAGTCTTTGCAGGTGAAGTTTGAAGGGATTGCTCACCCAAAAAATTCATTCAGCCATCATTTACTGCCCTAAACCATGACTGAAATCTCCATAACGATTGGTCGAGATTACAATCAAAGAACATATTTCAAATCAGCAGTGAAATCAGACAACAATGGTCTCATAAAGTGTGCAGCTCATATCATGCTAAAACTCCTGCTATTTTTCAGACTGGTCCGGCTAATGCACATGCGCATTCCCGAGTTGACTGACGTCTGTATCTAAAAGGTGATTGGCCTTTTCACCTGTAAGCGGGGATGTACTTTTCTACATCTGCCATCAATGGCGTTTTGATTTCTTCCATTTATTTTATTACCAGTGCTCCATCTCAGAAGAAATGGTCTCAGAGTATATGCTGAATACTGCCTTTATAACCCTTGTGCGTCATTTAAAAAAGTTACTCAAAGGTCCATAGAGGACAAAAATGTAAAAAAAAAAACTGCATAATTACATTATATATTAATATTATTTTCCACTTTCAATTAGTTATTTTTTTAACCAACATCAGTCCTGATCATGACTATCAAATATTCATTAATTTTCAGGATTTTAACCTTTTGCCAGTTTGTATATAAAATACCACTGTTTTTTTTACACACACACGCACACACGCACATACATACACACACACGCACACATTTCTCAATACATACATACAAAACACACTCTGACATCCATACCAACACACAAACACAATTTTATCTGCATCATTTATTCAGTTGGCCTGCAGTGCTCTTTAAAAGCATGTATTTGCTCCATAGGCAAAGAATTCGAAAAATGGCGCCATCTGGTGGAATGTTTTTTTTTATTTATTTTGACGCCAGAACGAAAGCGTAATATCATAGAATTCATGATTTTATGTTTTAATGGCACTGAGATCAAATATTGCATATTGTTTTAGTTATTTAAATTGTTAACAATTTACTCATCGTTTTAATGAGTGTAACTATTTTGTGTACACAATGTATTATGTAAGTATTATAGGAACTGAGGTTGAAATTCCAAATAACCCCAAAAATACACATCTTTGGCAAAATATATACCATTGGCATTAACACAGCCAAAATTATTGAAAAAACAAAAATGAAAAAGACAAAATGTCCCCAAGGTCAAAAAATAATATAAATGCTTTTGAAACAGTACGCATCATGCAACCTTTTAAAAAGATCCTGTAAATAGTTACATAACCTCAATATAACAAACGATGCATGCTTAATTCAGTGTGTTGCATCTTGTTTTCATCTCGAAATTACAATCGTTTTACAATTCATATCCAATTTTGCTAAAACTGTTGTAACGTTTGGTTGATTATTTAGCAGTTTTCAATATTTAGTAAGTTCATTTTGTGATAAAATTTGCCAATCTGGTCAAATTGTGAGTCTTGATAAAGATGTTAAAATTTGTAATCACTTCTGATTCATCACGCTGGAAGCAGACCCCGTAGCAGAGTCGGCAGCTTTTCCGGCAGCTCTAAGCTTTGGGAAGCATGCCCGCCTGTTTGCTTTCGCTCAGCAGCTCCGTGATGCCTCTCAGTCCCGCCCCTTCCCCTTGTCTGTCCCTCCTACTCCCTTTGTCTCTTCCAGGTGGCTCACTATAACCCAATGGCTGGCCGCGTAGGTCACAAAAAGACTTTGAACCGTATAATGGCCCATTTATTTTGGCCAGGCATCCAGCGTGCCGTGATTGTCAGTTGGTGACTATTTGAGCTACTGTATGGGTGCCGGCCACATGGCATGCTTGACGTCATACGGGAAGCTTGGGAGGAAGGACATTCGAATATTAAAAATCTAATTCAATATGTTCTTGACTTTATAGCAAACTCCACACTTTGGGACAGGTAACACAGGAGAATTCGCTCCAAGCGCAAAAACGTAAATGCAGACTGTGCGACATGGGCACCCAACTATGGGAATTAGCACAGGGAGATAAAGTGCTTGTAGTTTAAAATTACTCGGCAAGTGGCAAGGACCCTTTGACGTCACACTACGAGCAGGAGATCTCGATTTTGAGATTAAGTGCACGGATAAGAGAGGGGCACGTCAAAACTACCACCTCAACCTCCTCAAACCATGGAGGGAGACAGTCCCTGAAGCCTAGACAATGGTAATTCTGGAGAGGGCAGAGCTCGGGCCGGAGGTATCTCCCAAATCAAGTTCATTCACCCCGGTCCCTTGCAGAGACCACCTCTCACTGTTGAAGCTTACAGACATTGCCAGGTTTCAAGCGGAATTCATGGATGTGTTTTCACCCCTACCCGGTCGCACAAACCTCATAGAGCACCATATAGAGACTACCCCAGGGGTGGTGGTTCATAACCACCCCTATCGTCTTCCTGAACACAAGAAAAAGATTGATCAGGAAGAATTAGAGACAATGCTTGAAATGGGCGTAACTCAAGAGTCGCACAGCGATTGGGCCAGCCCAGTAGTTCTGGTACTAAAGAGTGACGGCTTGGTCCGGTTCTGTGTTGACTACCGGAAAGTGAATGTGGTGTCCAAATTTGACGCTAATCCAATGCTGTGAATTGACGAGTTACTCGATCGGTTGGGCATAAATTTTACTTGACGCTGGACTTAACAAAGGATTATTGGCAGAGCCCTTTAACTCCAATATCCCGAGAAATGTCTGCTTTTTCCACACCGTTTCGGATTACACCAATTTGTGAAGCTTCCATTCGGTTTGTTTGGAGCTCCGGCCACATTTCAGAGCCTTATGGACAGGGTCCTCAGGCCGCACATGGCATATGCCGAAGCATATCTAGATGATATCATAATTTATAGTAATGCTGGCATATGCAACATCTTAGGGCTGTCCTGAGAGTGCTGCAATAGGTGGGACTCACAGTCAGCCCGAAGAAGTGTGCAATTGGGCGGGTGGAAGATAGGTATCTGGGGTTCCACCTGTGTCACGGGCAGGTGTGTCCACAGGTTGACGCAGTGATCGCAGTCTGCCCAGCGACCCAAGACCAAAAATGGGGTAAGGCAGTTTTTGGAGCTGGCTGGCTACCAATTTTACATGCACCTGATTTCTCTCTCCCCTTTATTTTGCAGACTGATGCATCTGACAGGGGGCTGGGCACAGTGCTCTCGCAGGAGGTGGGGGGAGGAATGGCCAGTGCTATTTATTAGTCGCGAGCTCTCCTTCAGGGAGACAAAATATAGTACCATCGAAAAGGAGTGCCTTGCGAGTAAGTGGGCTGTTCTTACTCTCTGCTGCTACCTGGAGGGACGGGCCCTCACCCTCTGCAGTGGGTCCACCACATGAAGGATACTAACGTGTGGATCACCCATTGGTATCTGGCTCTTCAACCCTTTAAATTCAAAGTGATCCACAGACTGGGGGTGCAGATGGTTGTGGCTAACTTTCTCTCCAGGAATGGGGGGGAGTAGGCAGGCCGGATGTTGTCAAGCGTGGTCATGTGTCGGTCTGCAGGAGAAGGAGAGCGGTAAAGCTCGTCACCTGGGTCGTAATTATCTCTAACACCTATACTCTCCAACATTATTCCTGAGATATCGACGGATACCTTTGATTATGTGAAAGAAAGAAAGCCAAAATAAAAGGACTGACCTTGAACCTGCTTCGTTGTCTCCAAGATCCTGCTACAGGTATGTAGTAATCTCACCTCACAATTTCTTTCAAACACTTGTCAGCTCATTCTGGGCTCCAAAGGCACAAAAGTCCCTCTTCAGGTCATCCTGTCCATTATACTGGTGTGCAACATTTAGGGCCATTGTCAGCAGGCAGAAAACTGGGTTGATTTTAACTGGTTCTTCAAACAAGCACTGAGGCTCATAGAAGACATTGTGCTGGATGAGACTGTAATGCTGTGCTGGATGCTGATGTCACATACACTATTTCAGGACACTGTATTTTAAAGATAATTTTGTAAAAATTCAAATAACTTTATTGTAAAGGGTTTAAACAATGTTTTACATGCTTGCATAATGAACCATAATTAATGAACATGCACCTGTGTAACGGTCGTTAAGACACTAACAGCTTACAGACGGTAGGCAATTAAAGTCACACTTATAAAAACTTAGGACACTAAAGAGACCTTTCTTCTGACTCTGAGAAACAACAAAAGAAAGATGCCCAGGGTCCTGCTCATCTGCGTGAATGTGCCTTAGGCATGCTGCATGGAGGCATGAGGACTGCAGATGTGGCCAGGGCAATAAATTGCATTTATTTAAAGGCGTACCAAGTAATTTTTAAACTTGTCATTTTGGACTTACACTGACACTTAATGGTGTGTATGCAGCATCATTTAAAAACAATAATAGTTTTTATTTGCCGATGCCATTGTAAAAAATTCACTCTTTATAATCAGCCATGATTGATTAATTTATTCCATGAGTGAATTGTCCAATAACAGGGCGGTAACTGAGATTTAGTGAGTAGTATTTGGCTGGTCATGTGATCCTAACATGGCAGCCCCCATGAGGGGACCCTCTCCATGTAGAATTTATGTGTTTATTATTAAGGTTATTAATGTTACGGTGCTCATGATTTTATACATGCGTTTCAAAATTACAATGAATTTCTTTAGGATTAAAATATTTTTAAATCTTTAAAAAAAATGACTGGGTGCACGTTTAAATGCTCAAGAAACATGGGCCTACTATGTTTTAGAAATAGTATGTGAAAAAGTATGAAATTATAAATATTTCAAACATTAGTATGCAACAACATTGTCCCATGATCAGTAATATTGCTTGATCAATTCAATGAGTGGTGTCCAGTTATCTTACAAATCAAATCCCAGTTATTTTGGACTTAATGTCCAATGCTGGTATAAAAAAAAAATGACATCAATTTTGGCAGTCAATTCAATTAATGCGTCAACAGGAAGCTTTAATTGTTTGAATAAAGAGAGAGTTCAGTGTGGCTGTATGAGTAACAGAACACCAGGTGGTGCTAGAGATCCAGATCTTTTTAATAAGAGTTTTATGCTGGGAAAGACTTTGAACTTCCAAAGTCAAAAATAGTTCCAAACACTCTATAAATAATAAACATATATCACGAGTTATAATTTAATGAGATGTGTCATTTATAATCCATGTGCTGCATCCACAACAACAAATTATAATTCTGCTTTAATATCACACATGATGATTATGAGAAATCTGGGTGCATTTGTGTGTTTAAACGTAGAAGAGTGAGTGAATTAGACAAAGAAAGAAATGGAACCTCTGAGGTCACAAGAGTTAACCGTGTTTTTGTTCTTTCGTTGGAATCTTTACCCGCTTCTCCACTGAGAGACGCTTGTGAAGCCCAGATTCATTTACCTGAAACATGAATGCAGAGAGCTGATCAAACGAGGGCTTCACAAACACGTTTACTCATCTAAATGAGGACACATCATAGACATCTAAGTTTTTATATAAAGCTAATTATAAATAATATTGATTAGACCTAAACATAATCGTACCCCTGAAAGAAAACATTTTGCATTTGTAAATGTATAGAGTATATATTGTTCTATTAGGGTCCCCATTTTATTTGATTTATTATTAAACACACACACACACACACACACACACACACACACACACACACACACACACACACACACACACCCTATGACTAAACAAATTGTCGAGTGACCTCTTGCTCTGGTGTATTTACCCATGACAGGTGTATGAATCACAACTGGTCACAGCCCCCCTGTTAAAACTCTACTCCACTACAGCACGTCTACACCGCAAGAAAACTACAATGCTTTTGTTATAATCAATGAAGCTGTCAACACTCTATCGAAGATATTATGAAATATCACAGCACAACAATATATCTACACTCACTGAGCACTTTATTAGGAACACCTGCACACCTACTTATTCACACGATTATCTAATCAGATAAGCAGTGCAGTGCATAAAATCATGCAGATATGGGTCAGGAGCTTCAGATAATGTTCACATCAACCATCAGAATGGGGAAAATGTGATCTTAGTGATTTGGAGCATGGCATGATTGTTTATGCCAGACTGGTTTGAACTGATAAAGTCTACAGTAACTCAGATAACCGCTCTGTACAATTGTGATGAGCAGAATATCATCTCAGAATGCACAACGTGTCGAACCTTGAGGTGGATGGACTACAACAGCAGAAGACCACGTCGGGCACTTTGTGAAGACTATAGTGTTCGTAATAAAGTGCTCAGTGAGTGTAAATAAAATGATGTGCAATCAAAATAAAATATCACAAAATGAAAACATTGGTCTAGACTGCAGCGCAACAATATTGTAAATAAAGTGACACAATGCAACAAAATTATATAAAAATCTTAACAAATTAAAGTACAATTTAATGACGCAATTAAACTAGAATCCTCACGTCATTATTTAGAAAACTATTTACACTGCAACGTTGTGACATTGCAAACAAAGTGACACAATGTGACAAAAGAAAGAAATTTATACCGTAGGGTACAACAGGCTAAAGCACCTTTGATTTGATCTCCTCCCAAAACACTAAATCACATCAGAAAATAGCCCCGTACTTTCCTAAACACCTGTTTGACACTATGAAGTTTCCTGATCCACGAGATCATTGCGTGAAAAGCCTAAAGGATGATTTTGAGGTCATTTGATACAATATTTTATATTATTTTAAATGTTGTAATTTATGTGGCTAGTGAATATCCCTGAAATTATCATTTTTGTTTGTTGTCATTTTCAGTTTTGTTTAAGGTTATTTAACATTTTAATAATAATTGTCCATTAAGTGTAAGAATAGTATTTTGGGGTAAAAAGCCCCTCTGTTGCAGTGGATAAAGGCCCCTATAAAACACATCGGACTCACATCGACTGATGCAATCACAATAGAGATTCATTTTATTACCTTAAAAAATAAATGTTATTCTCTTCTCATAAATGATGTTGCTCCATCAATATTCATTAAAAAGAAATGAATTTCTAGGATCTCTATACATTTTGTGACCTGAAAAAAGCTCATTTTCCTTAAGGTGTGCATTTAGCTCCTTTATACCCTATATCACAATACAATTATGTAAAATAAATATGCTCCACTAAACTGGACAGCTCACATCATAATCACCGAAGCTGTCTTCAATGCAACAGTGCGGCATCGTAAATGAAGTTACACAACGCAACTAAATAATATATCACAATAAACGAATGAGAAATAAATTGAGAGGTACAATAAAATGACACAAAATAAAATGTCGTCAATTAAAATGTTGTTTAATAAAATGACACAATTTACCTAATGCTCATTTCATTATCTCAAATAACTGCCGACAATGCACTGGTACACATCATTAAATTATGTGACAACACGACAAACTTTCTTTTATCATAATAATGACAGACAAAGAAATAATAGACAAAATAATGATGTAAAATAAAATGATGCAACTAAATGATGTCTTGGTTATGTTTAAGTTATGATTATGTCATAATAAAAAATTAAACAAAACTGTCTGCACTGCAACGGTGGGACATCGTAAATTAAGTGACAAAACTAAAAATATCATAATAAATTGACGTAGAATAAAATGAAGTGAAATAAAATGAAAAGGCTAAACTTTAATGTTCCTATTATAACTGACAAAGAGGTCAACAGGGAACCTTTGCAGAACGTTACATTAAGGTTGTGTACATTTTAATGACATTTTTAAACAATGTTAATGTAACATCTTTGTTAGTGTTTGCTAAAAGTTTTCACGATGTCAGGAGACGTTCTTTGCCCAATGTGGATTGAACGCCCTTTAAAGATTGGCATATTAAACAAACACGACCTACTGTTGGAGCATTACATGTCACAGAGAAAGTGAAAAGAAAGGATTTCGTGAGAATGTTTCACTTACATTTAAGGAACATTCTATTCACATTAATACAATTTTTAAAATAACATTCCCGTTACCAAAAATAGGTTATTTTTTTTTTCCAAACATCAATTTATTCCCAGCTTCATAGTTTATTTTTAAATGGTTTTAGTTTAGTTGCCGTGTGTCGCTCGCTCATATTGCAGAGGGTGTGAGGCTCTTTGTGAAGTGTTCTACGACACGAAGGGCCATGACCTCTGACCCCCCTCTCATATATGGCCCCCCCTCCGCCCTCTGTATGATTTATTCACCAGCTCTTGCTGTGGACTGGCTTTGTGACACACTGTGTGTTTGGGGGGTGCGGGGTGTTTCTGCCCCTGAGGGCTCGTCAGTGTGAACGAGCGACCAGTCGTGCCGCAATATCCACCGTGTTACACTGACTCATGCTCGCAGCTTTTTGCTGATACGAAAGCGTCACCCATCTGGCCACCATGTTCAGAATGGCAGAAAGCTTTGAAATTCAATTACACTTGTTAGTTTTCTTCTCTCCTTGGGTTTGAGAGTTAAATTAAAGCAAATAATCCACAAACAATGAACTTCTGTGGCAAACAACTCCTTCTCGTTTCATTGGTGGCCACTCAAGGGTGTGGTGAATGTCACATTTTCCCGTTAGCTTTTAAACCGTTCATCAAAGTAAGCCATCCACACAGATTCTCATCAATTGATGTTTCAAACGCTCTTTATTATCATCCGAGAGTCATTCACGGATAACTATGGCAGGTCTATGGCAGCGCATCTCTTTTGTGAAAGTTGTGACTGCGGAACATGAGATGTACAGAAAGGCGAGGAGAATGGTAAGATGAGCGCATTGGGACGTCCCGTACGTGGCTCCTCCTTTTGTTATCTGTGCTCCTCTTGTTCTGCGAGGAAGGCCTCAGAGACCACGGGCCCTGAAAAAATGGCTTGGCATATCGCTCTTCATCTCGCTAACCTCTGTGTCACCTCTCCTCCTCCCCATCCAAACGTCACACCTGCTTTCACAGCCCTCCTGTGAGAGCCCGGGTGTCACTGTACGCTCCTGCGGCTGGGAGAAGCTTATCTGTATGAATAAAGCAACACTGTTTTTTGGTAGTGGATGGATGCCAAGAGAAACACCCTCTGAAGTAACCTTCTAACACCTGTGTTGTCAACGTAGCCACATTTCCCAAACTCGTATGGTGACTTCTGCAGTGGGGATCTTACCTCTACTGAAGGACCGGACGAGGATTATTTCAAGCTGATGTGTAGCATTTGTTTATGTTAAGATACTTTCACAGATCGTAGATTAATGTGCAACTATAAAACAAATCTAAGAGAGCGATTTGTAGTTTGAGTTCACTGAAAAGAATGACGATGGCTTTCCTTCATTTTTATTTCCCAAGTTTTTGCACACAGTTTTTCAAAGTAAATTTTAATGGTATAAAATGAAGGAAAATCTACTTCATGCCAATTCTGATTAAAATTAGTAAATGTTTAAAACATTTAAATTAATAAAGTCACATTTACTTACAAATCTAATTTAGTTAAACTTAATAAAACTTCGATGAACATTTATTAAGACATTTAACATTTTTAGCACATGTCGATAGAATTAAGATACAGACAAAATCAACAATAAAAATGGTGTAAAAAACCTGCAAACAGTGAAACCATGCAAGCTCATTAATTATGCTAGTAAACCAGCTCGGAAAGTAGAATATACTTATTTTATTTATTTTATTTTAACATAATCTTTATCTTTATTTATTTAACTTAATCTTATATCTAATATTGTTTTCAGTGTTCCTGAAGAGTGTAAATACTGTGGCTCTGGTGATTTTAGACAATTATGATTGATGTGTAACTGGTCCTGCTCGGTCGCTCCATGCGGGATTTGAACCGGTGTCAGTCCGCATTGGGAGGTGGACGAGTTAACGAGGAGGCTAAAGGCTACAGCCCCTAGCGTCAGTCACTAGAGCATCTCTTGAGGCCGGTGAGGTTTACACATACCGCACAGCTTTCACATACCAGCTGGCTCCCTTTACAGATGCAAACGAATCGTTGAATCTGAGTTTTGAATAAATGAATTAAACAGACAATTTATTGACCTGTTTCAGTGATGTCAGTTTTCCTCGCAGCCACTATATTGTGACCATCAGAGGGAGGTTACAATGGCAGTGAATGAAAAAACACATGAGAAATGATATCAAGAAAAACATAAAAAATAACTTTTGATTAGAATCTGTATGCTTACACATACAAAGTGTTTGTCTTGGTGACAGAAGTTTCCAGTTCACAAACAATACAACAACAAGACAGAGATAATAAAAAATAGAATAACAATAAAAAGTGGATAGAAAATATAAGTATATAGAGAAATACAAAATAAGACAATATATACAGGGGAAAACAATCTACTACTAGTGTGGATTTTTGCCGATAACCGATAGTTCCAGAAATCTGCTATTGGAGCCGATTAATCAGCAAAACCAGTATGTTGGACGCCCTCTAGTACGAACTGTCCTTTGTAGTCTTCTGATATCCAATCTCGTAGCTGAACCAAACCAGACAGTTATTGAAGTGCAGAGGACAGACTCAATGACTGCTGAGTATCAGCAGCGCCTGTGGCAGGTTGAACTTCCTCAGCTGGCGAAGGAAGTACAACCTCTACTGGGTCTTTTTCACAATGAGTCAATGTGTTGAGTACACATGCCCACCGGCACATCACGGTAAACATCTCTTATTCAGAAGTTACAAATGCTTTTGTGTTGTTTTCTTGTCTGATTTAGTCACAGTATTAAAACATTTCTTAGATGATACTGTCTGTATGAATGCAAGAGCTTCTTTTAACTCCTGAAGAAGAGTTTTTTGGCATCCCACAGTGCAGCACATGGAAAGAATATGGAATTTTAGTCACAGATATGGCAGCGTGGTCATACAGTGACATCACATGAAACAGGTCAGTAATGGTTGATGCAAATTAATCGTTGAACCTCAGTTTTGAATCAATTCATTCAATAGACAGTTTGAAGAGATTGATGCAAATCATTCAATCAGTTTTGAATCAATTTACATTTACAGACAGCTTGAAGTGATCAACAAAAACAAATAGTTGAATCAGTGTCTTGAATCAATTGCAAAAGACAACTTGAAGTGATTGATGCAAAGTAATGACAGACAGACAGACAGACAGACAGATAGATAGATAGATAGACAAACAGAACAATAGACAGACAGACAGACAAATAGAGAGAGAGAGACGGACAGACAGACAGACAGATATATAGATAGACAGACAGACAGAACAATAGACAGACAGACAAAGAGAGATAGAGAGACGGATAGATAGATAGATAGATAGATAGATAGATAGATAGATAGATAGATAGATAGATAGATAGATAGATAGATAGATAGATAGAATGATAATACGACAGACAGACAGACAGACAGACAGACAGGAGTATGATCTATGTTTAAAGTCCACCTGGCAGATATTCTCCAGATGCTCCACATCAACAGAACCGATGAGCCCATTTCCTGCATCACCCCACGGAAAGCTCATCCAACCACTCAAGAATGCAATGGAACATGGAGCGTCTCGTTGCGAGTTAGACACTGTTGATCTCTCGTGAGAACGCGTCTACAGTACCTCCAGCACTATCAGAGGAAATGAGTCTCTGATGTCTGCAGAACTTTACAAATGAGAACAGTGCAAACTTTGAATTCCATACATTACCTCACAGATAGACTGTACCGGAGACATATCAGCTCGCCAGTACAAAGGTTTAGGAAAAATTCTTACCGGAAGCCAAACACCTTGCTGCCATTGGTCCGTGCTCCACCTATTTTGATGTCGACTGCTAATTCCCATTCAGTAAATCAGTGGAGATTATTCAATATGAACATGGCATGCAGTTATTAGCGAGCTGATGCTTATTTACCTCTATGTACATCTGTACAAATGTTTGTGTTAAGACATTTACCAAGAATAGGTCATGCAATTTTTTGGTTTAATTAGCCTACCGTGGCCTTAAAGAACACAACAGACAATGCTGCCCTGCAATCTTGCCACCCAAACCATGAACATTATCCCATTAATTATTCCACTGGAATATCTCGCTCGAGTCTCCCTCGTTTTCTCGTCATTATGTGATCACTATCTATCTACTGTATGTTTCTATTGCACTTTTCCAAGCAGGAGGTTGAAAATGAGTTTGCAGACTTGAATGGAATTAGCATAGCACACTGTAGAATTCATTATACAACCAATCATACGTATCTGCAGGAAAGTTTCATGGTAAAATCGTTCAGTTTTTCAGCTGCAGCTGAACTAAGATCAGTCAATAAACCTTTGCACATTCTTTTCCATC
The DNA here is from genome assembly GCF_025860055.1 of Xyrauchen texanus. Taxonomy (NCBI): domain Eukaryota; kingdom Metazoa; phylum Chordata; class Actinopteri; order Cypriniformes; family Catostomidae; genus Xyrauchen; species Xyrauchen texanus. The sequence continues at coordinate 2,524,266 of NC_068314.1, read as the reverse complement.
ATGTCTGATCCCCTGTCTTAAAGCTCAAGTCCAAGTGTGTGTGTGTGTTTAGCAGGGGGTGATAGGTCACAGTGGGTAACCTGAGAGGTCTGACCCCGAGCAGAGCTGACTCTAAGAGGAACCAGCCTTTTTAAAAGCTCATGTTTGGTGTGTGTGTGTGTGTGTTTGCTCTAAAAGATTGGTGACAATATCCAGGTCCCCGTGTAAGGCATATGCTGTTGCTGATGTATTAAATGTTCTCTGGTGTGAGACAGCACTTTTTATATTCCAGAGCTTCGATGAATTCCAGACGCCCGGTGCTCCGATCGCCCTGACCTGCTCTTGACATTACATCCACATCTCTTGCCCTACTGTTTGCATTCTCCAAGAGGAACTGCCCTTTTAAAAGAGATGGGCTAGGAAAGGTGGGGATGGACATTTTATTTAATACTTGACGAATAACCGATTACCCTAATTAAAATTGAAGTTAAAACTAATGTCACATATGGGAAATATTACATCACTCTTATAACAGTTTCAAAACAAGCTTCGACCTACAGTAGGCTGTTCTTGTGAAATTAATTTGGAATAAGCAATAATAAAAACATTACGATCTAAAATTAATGGTGAGCAACAAAGCTCTATTAGTAAATCTAATTATTAAATGATTTTGGTTTCATACCAGGTTCCTCTTTCGAACTCGCTCTCTTTGAAGGCCGTGCTGTTACCCGCTTTGGCCTCGGTAAAGCATGTTGGAGATCTTCAGGCCCTTTCAGTCTGTGACTCATGTCTGGAGTTAGGGTCTGGCTTTTGAAAAGCAGTCCTTAAGCCAAGGCATGGTTACATGCCTAAGGTTTGGACCTCTACTTTTAGGGTTCAGGTTGTAACTTTGAATGATTTCTCCCCTCCCCCATTGAGTAGGAAGAGACATAGATTGCATTTGTTCTGCTCTGTGCGGGCACTGCATTTGTGTGTTCTGGATTTTTCTGGAGGCTGCACAAAATATTTGGCCATCATCAAGCAAAGGCTTTCCCATTGGGTGGTTGATGCCAATATGCTCTCTTATGTTTGCCAAGGTGTGCAATGCCCTATAGGGGTGAGAGTCCATTCTACCAGGGATATGGCTTTCTCCTGGGCATGGGTGAATGGTGTGTCCTTACAGGACATTTTTATAACTTGGATTTTTCCTCTCTCTCTTCCCAGGTCTTGTTGTGAAGGAGAGTTGAATTTTAGGTGCTGTCGAGCACTGTGTGCAAACAGTAGCACAGTGTTATTGTATAGGGTCCCCCTAGCATCAGCTGCTGTCGCAGCATCAAGTCACCGACTTGAAAGGGAATGCTCGAGTTACAACTGTAACCCTGTATTCCTGAAAGGAGGGAATGAGACGCTATGTACGCTTGCCGGACTACTTATTTCTCACTGTTAAGGGACCAAGAGATTTGCTCTGCTCCCTTCAGTAGGAAATCCTGATGCGATGGTGATGCATTTCCGCTTATATGCTAGTGATGATGCATGCATAAGGGCCACCTGCCAATAAAATTGATGTGATTTTAGAAGGCTTCAGGTATTGTAACTCCTGAGAGTAGCTCCCCAATAGCTTTAGCTACTAATGCAGCATCTCGTTCCCTCCTAACCCGAGTGTTTCACTGCAGCGTGCTAAGGGGAATTATTTCTATGAAAATGCTATTTGCTCAGGTGGTTGTTGGGGATTTTCGTCTACCAGCTTGTACGTTAAGGTCTGCTTTTGACCATGAAACATAGAAATGTGTCTTAAACAAGGTAAGCCGTGGCCAAATCTGGCCTTGCACACATTGCTATTTTAGGGTATCAGATTAAATAAATCCACACATTGCTAGTCTAAGTCACTAGTTAAATAAGCTCCGTTCCCTGATGGAGGGAACGATACGTCGTGTCGAAGAAGCGACACTAGGGGTCTCTCCTGAGAGCCTTTTGCATCTCTGATCTATGAGAAAAGGCCAATGAGAAATTAGCAGACAGAATTTGCATGTCCCGCCTCCGGACATACGGGTATAAAGGGTGGGAAACACATCTGTTTCATTCAGGATTTTTCTGAGGAGCCGACAATGAGGTTCGACCGCAACAGTAGCTCGGTTCAGCGACGTTCAGACATCCGTAACCTAGACGTTCCCCGTCTGTCGCTCATTTCGACTTTGTGTTGAAGAAGCGACACTAGGGGTCCAATTTAAATCACGCCATGCACTGAGCAGTGTACGTGTACTGCTGACACAGGAGCAGGCAGGTATTTTACGTGCCAAAGCGACCAGCTGTACCAGAATGCATGTACCCTTCCCCAATGCCCCATAAAATTGTCAAAGCCTTCTGGTACTTTACCCCTGACAGGGGGGAACAAGGCAATGTGCCAAGCACGGGAGCAGGCTGTGCCTTTTCTCTCTCTATGTTTCTCGCAAAGGCCAACCTAACACTATCATATGCACTCGGGGAAGGTGATCTTTCCCAGTTTTCCAATTCTTTCAGGGGGGAAAGTGAGGACTGTCCAAGGGAGACGCGGGACACAGCGTTCCCTTTCTGCTGTCCACCAAAGCTGACAAAGAGCTGCTCAGAACATCTAAAGCTCTGCGTGCGGTCCAAGTAGATACGCAAAGCATGTACCGGACACAGCAACGATGGGGCTGGGCCTGCCTCCTCCCAGGTCAGCACTTGCAGGTTCACTACCTGGTCCCTGAAGGGAGTGGTGGGAACCTTGGGCACGTAGCCTGGTCGCGGTCTTAGGATCACATGAGTGTCTGCCGGACCGAACTCCAGGCAGGTGTCACTGACAGAGAACGCTTGCAGGTCCCTGACCCTTTTGACGGAAGCGAGGGTGATCAGGAGGGCTGTCTATAAGGAGAGGGCCCTGATTCCGACTGATTCTAGCGGCTCGAGGCGGGGTCTCTGGTAATCAGAAGGTTGTAGGTTCGATCCCCACAGCCACCACCATTGTGTCTTTGAGCAAGGCACTTAACTCCAGGTTGCTCCAGGGGGATTGTCCCTGTAATAAGGGCTCTGTAAGTCGCTTTGGATAAAAGCATCTGGCAAATGCATAAATGTAAATGTAAATGTCTCTGAAGGCCTGAGAGGACCACTGACAGATCCCAAGAGCGGAACAGGCTCGTCCGGGAGTGTTTCAACCTCCGGGCACCTCTTAGGAACCTGATAACTAAGTCGTGCTTACCCAAAGACTAGACATCTACTGTGTTGTGGTGGGCCGCGAAAGCAGCTACATACACCTTCAAGGTGGAGGGGGACAGCCTCCCCTCCAATCTCTCCTGCAGGAATGAAAGCACTGACCTAACTGCGCACCTCTGTGGGTCTTCAGCCCAGGAAGAACAACAATTTTTGAACAAGCGCCACTTCAATGTGTAAAGTTGCCTGGTAGAAGGGGCTCTGGCTTGGGATCATGTCTATGACAGCAGGTGGTAGATCAGCTAGATCTTCCGCATCCCGTCCAGGGGCCAGACTTGGAGGTTCCAGAGGTCTGGGTACGGATGCCAGAGTGTGCCCCGTCCCTGAGAAAGAAGGTCCTTCCTCAGGGGGATTTGCCAGGGAGGGGCTGTCGCGAGGATTACGAGATCCGAGAACCAAGTCCGAGTGGGCCAATAGGGAGCCACTAGAATGACTTGTTCCCCATCCTCCCTGACCTTGCACAGCACCTGCGTACTTGCGCAACCCCGTGGGCCAGCTGTGTGCCAGTGCGTCTGCCACGAGGAGCCTCTGTTCGGCGTACCAGAGCGGGCAGTGGGAGGTTTCTCGGGAGGCGAACAGATCTTCCTGGGCCTTGCCAAACCATTCACAAAACAGCTGGACCGACTGGGGGTGAAGCCTCCATCCTCCACTGGGCAAGCGTTGTCGTGATAGCGCATCCGCTACCACATTGATGTGAGTGGCACGCAGCAACTTGAGTCTGCTGCTGGCTCCAAAGGAGGAGACAACGGGCGAGCTGTGACATGTGACATGAGTGTATGTCGTGGTGGTGCTGTCTGATCCAATTTGGAGGCATCTGTGGTGACCAGGACGCATTGGGACACCTGCTGCAAGGGTACTCCTGTCCGTAGAAAGCAGAGGTCTGTCCAAGGTTTGAAAGTTTGGCTGCACGGGTGGGTGATGAACACACGGTGCGTGCCGCGGCACCATGCTCATCTCGAGACTCGAGTCTTTAGCCAGTGCTGAAGCGGTCTCATATGCATCAACCCCAGCGGCCGACTGCTGCGGCAGATACCATATGCCCCAGGAGCCTCTGGAAATATTTTAAGGGGACCGCTTTGCTCGGCCTGAATGCGGTGAGGCATTTCAGCACTGACTGCGTGCGCTCGTTGGTGAGGTGTGCTAACATTGAGACTGAGTCTAACTCCATGCCGAGTAAAGAGATGCTCTGAACCGGGGTGAGCTTACTCTTTTTCTCAGTTGACCTAAAGCCCTAAATGGCTGAGGTGCCTGAGCAACTGGTCCCTGTGGGCACATAGTAACTCTCGGGAGTGGGCCAGAATGAGCCAGTCGTCGAGGTAGTTTAAAATGCGGATGTCTGCTTCCCGAAGCAGGTCAAGGGCTGCCTCTGCGACCTTCGTGAAGACGTGAGGGGACAGGGACTTGCCGAAGGGGAGGACCTTGTACTGAGGGGGGGGTGGCAAACTGAATTGCATAACTGAGTCGAATGGTCCTGGCCAGCCAGCGTGACGGATTTGGAAGCGAGAGCCATGCGTCCAAGCTCTGAGGCAGGGGCACTAAGGGGACGATTATTTTTGAGGTACCCAGCGGGGCTTTGCAGCGGAGTAGGTAATGCGGCGTCGCGAGGCAAAAACGCTTCCCAAGGCTCTGGTGCTGAGAGAACACTCGAAGCACTTACCTTGCTCCGCACACCAGGCGGGGGGCGGGTTAATGAGTGAGGAGGAGGTCCTACGGAGGGGTCCTCTAGACTCGTCAGAACCGGCCAGCCGGGGGGCAACAGTCGTGGGGTTGGAGGCAAGAGGTCTGCGTCCTATGTGCCGGGACTGTTGAGGTGTGGCGGTAGAGTGCCGTGAGAATGGCATTTGCGGGCCAGGTGACACAGAGACAAAGGGAATTGCTCTTTTATTGAGAATGTGGGTACCGCAGCCTGAAGGGGGTGCGGCAAAGTAAGTAAACTTAACTGAAAATTCTCCTCCCGGCCCTCCACCGGGTGACAGAGTGGTCTGCTGACCAGTTCCGGAGGAAACATCTTGGTCCCTGGGTCGTCTGTCTCAGAAATGCTTGGGAGCCTTCCGGGTCCTCAAAGGGGTTCGTCAGACGGGGGGTGTACGCCTCCTGCAGGGTGCTCGACGCTGGGGCTGAAAGCTGGGCCCGAATTGAGGCGGAGATGTGTGTTTTTTAGGCGCCGCAGGGGGGCGCTCTTGTGAGAGCTGGTCGGCTCCGAAGAAAATTTCTGAATGAAACAGACGCATTTCCCTCCCTTTATACAAGTATGTCCAGGGACAGGTCCTTTGAACTTGTTAAATATTTACCAATTGACTCACTCACATGTGACATATTAAGCCAATTGGCTCGCATGGAGTAAGATGATTGGTCCTTTGACATGCAAACAGGTAGCCAATCAATTTGCGTCTCACTCTTTGTCTAACATTTAAATGGTTAAATTTAGCAGATAAGCCTGTCACAGCAGCACATTGCAAGAGTTTTCTCTGAAATCCAACTCCACCCCAGATCCACACGTCTAGATCTGCTACATGGGGACTGTTTGTATGTCTGTTTGTGCAGCAGCATGTCCTACATTCTCGAGGCAGTATTTCTTGGGGTTTGTCTAATTGTGCAGCAGCAGTAGCATGTCAATTCAGTGCTTGATTCAGTATGGCATTTTCTAGCAGTACCAATTCTCCGAACTTGCTCTGCAGCAGCAGCAGTAGCAGATCTAGTTTGCCAAGACCAACATCCTATCAATATGTCATACCTACATTAACATGCCAAATCTATCCGAGAGTTGACAAGACTGAAATGCTGTGAAAGTATTGTTTATTGTTAGTTCATGCTAACAATTGCATTAACTGATGTTACCAAATACAAACTTTATTGAATTTTATTTATTTTTTTTAAAGAAAAAGAAAAAAGATTTGCACTCTCACTGACCTCACTTTGAAAAAATTTGACAAATAGATTGCTGCCATTACGGTAACGCAGATGTACAAACTCTACTCAAATAATATCTACTGTACATAAAAGCTATAATTTGTGGTTTTACATGTTATGTTGTAAATTTGCATGATTTTACTAGTTGAACAGTTAGAGCAGAAAGTGTACTTGACTAGTGCAAGCATTTGTGAAGAAAACACATTCCAACAGCATGATTGTTTGCATGTTGTGGAATTTATTTAATGGGTCTGGAACTGCAGTAAAGTTTTTCAAAAAAGGAGCCATAAAGTCTCCAAAATTACAGGACATAACATCATAGTTTCGGATGTGCAAACCTGTCATGATTTTGCAGAGATAACAGAGAGGCTCAGGACCCAAGCGCAGAGTTAATATAAAAGGAATTTATTTAATACAAAAACACCCGAATGGCATGAGCGCACATTGGCAAGACAATAAGGCAAACATGCTCACGTCAACCGAAAAACAAGACAAGAGAATGAGTAGCACAGGAAAAACAAAGCGATGCCGCACGTTCTCACACTTAAAAAAGGGAATTTTACAGATACATCAGTGATGGAAAGAAATTCAAATTCTGTTTGACTTTTCTTTGAGACAGCACAAAATAGATAGAAAAGATGACTGAAACAAATTGATAGCAATGTAAACTCAGTGTTTGTTTGAATAATAATAATATTAAAAATATATAAAAATATAAAATATTTTTTAAAACCAAAAATTATAACGTTTTGGGCATTTATCACATTTAAAGCCTTTATTCAGAAAATGATTGCATTCAGCATCTTCACTATTTTAAGGACCATTATATTTGTGACCCCGCCCCGTTAAAGACATGGTTACAGCCTTGGTGAATTTTCATCGTATAATATTGAAAGACTAATGCATTCAACTTTATATATAAAAGGCATTTGAAAATTACCAAAAATGAATTATGACAGTCTTGTAAAAGGTTTCCAAGTCTATTTTAATGTTAAGTGCACATTACAAAAAAAAAACGCTGAACTCTCTCAGTGTCAATACAAATTAGACAGTAAGAAGGAGACGGTAAGGCCAGCACACCACATAGATAATGTTTATTTTCATTAGAAACCACACTACAGATTTACAGTGTCAACACTGTAAACAAATCGTTAGCGGTGTAGCTATTTATATGAGCGTGTTGCTCTGAAGTTCAGGTGTAGGAGCGAGTGTTGAGTGATCTTTAATGACTCAGCCATAGGTCGAAGATCCATTATTTTGCTTGTGTAATCATTCGTCTGAAGATGTTGAAGTTTGGTGTGTGAGTTCTTAAGTTCTGGTATGCTTGTTTTCAACACTTAAATTAATGGTCTAACTAAGACATTTGGCCATCAGCATAAAGTCTGGTCCAGATTGCCGCAGTGGTGGAAAGAGTACTGATTTCTTTACTTAAATAAAAGTACTGCTACTGAAGAAATAATTCACTTGAGTACAAGTAAAGTACTGAGAAATATTATGACTCAAGTAAGAGTAAATAAGTAGTTTGCTGAAAAACTACTCAAGTAATTATGTTACAAGTTACTTAAATTATATTGTATACTGTAAAGTATATACGCTTCTGTTTTTAGAACACAAAGACATTTTTGTTCTTGAAAGAAATGGATGCTTCCTTTCACCAAGGATGCATTAAACTGATCAAAAATACTGCCAAAATCATTAACTGCAAATTATTATCATGGTTTGAAATGACTGTTTTAAGTGGTATTTATAAAAAAAATATTTACCCGTGATGGCAAACATATGATGTCACATATTTCTTACAAAAAAATTTTAAGTGCTAATTTGGTACTCAAGAAAATGTTCTTATTATTAGAACAGTTGAAAATAGTTGCACTACCATGCCACAATTTTTTCCCATTTTTTCCCATTTGCTGATTGTAAGGGGGTTAAGATGGGCAAGGAGGAGGCGAGAACCGGCTTGTCAACATAAATCATAATTTAATGCAAACTTAAACCAAAAGCATAAACACACACACACACACACACACACACACACACACACTCACGACGGACATGCCCGTAATTCTCTCTCTCGAGAACCATCGTCACCGGCCGCCTTTATCCTTCGTGTGCATCATCAGGCCGATTGGGGACCGGGCGCACGATATTCCGACCCGGCCCCACCTCCCTCCGCTCCACACTCCTCCCGGCGTTATCTCAGGCCGGGGTGCCACCGGCATGACGTACACCCCCCCCTATCCCTGGGGCGGGGTGTATCTTGCGTCCCGTGTGGTCATCCCTGCCTTCCTCGACCTGGGAGGAGACAGGAGGGGAAAAAACTACTACAACAAAAAAAAAATAGGCGAGGGAAAAGGCCAACACGGTGCGAAAGAGAGAGAGAGGAGAGAGAAAAATCTCACTCACCGGTTCTCTGATGTACCGTTGCGTGGTCCTCGAACACTCCTCCACACTCTCTGGCGGACAACAGCCGCTCCTCTCCGGGTGAACCAGAGTCAAATCTCCGACCCCCAGCGGACAGAACACCCCTCCGCTTTTCTGGCGGCACCTGAGGACATTCCTCCGCCCCTGGCAGCGGTCCTACCGCTCCAGGCGATCGGGGAGTTACTTCCCTCCTCCCCTCGCGGACGCCGGTCTTCCCTCGACCCCTCCGCGTTTCTGGGGGATGGCAGGGCACTCCTCTGCCCCTGGCAGCGGCTCCATCGCCCTAGGAGGTCGGGGACTCCAGTCCCCACTCGCTTCGCGGACGGCAGCTGTTCACCGCATCCGGGCGGTCGGGCTACTCCGTCACCCGGCTGATGGCAGCGGCGCTCCCCTGGGTGGACAGCAGTGTCGAGGACTCTGCGATGGGCATCCCTCCTCCTTCCCGGGCTTCGGCACCAATGTAAGGGGGTTAAGATGGGCAAGGAGGAGGCGAGAACCGGCTTGTCAACATAAATCATAATTTAATGCAAACTTAAACCAAAAGCATAAACAAACACACACACACACGATGGACATGCCCGTAATTCTCTCTCTCTTGAACCATCGTCACCGGCCGCCTTTATCCCTCGCGCGCCTCATCAGGCCAATTGGGGACCGGGCGCTCGATATTCTGACCCGGCCCCACCCACATCTGCTCCACACTGATGTATTGAGTTCTTACAAGTTATTTTACACTTGCAAGTCAAATTTTGGTTTTAAAAATAGGCATAAAGAAACACATTTCTCCTGAAATTCTATTTTCTCCTGAAGTCTATGGTTTTAGAGAGATGAAAGCTATTCATACATTACTGTTTTGAAAAAAGAATAGCTAAACAGGATAGAGAGGGAAGAGGACGCCAAGATGTGCAACAAAAAGAGAAATAAATCAGTCTCTAGTTTGAGAAACAGACTCCTCACAGGTCCTCAACTAGCAGCTTCTTAATACCAAAGACCTGCATTGTTGCAAGAGGATTCTTGGACAAACAGAAACATTTATTTAAATAGAAATAGACATTTGTATCATTCTAAATCGTCTCTAAACTACATTAGTGTAATGTAGTTGTAATTTGTTCATTTCCACCTCAATTCTTGCCAAGAAAGGCCCACTTAGGAAAGGTCGGCCTGAGTAGCATGTGTGGTGGCCATTTGCAATTAATTTATGGGCATCTGCAGTAGGAGATATCACACTGAAATCCCTAATAAGTTGACTACTCAATTGATTGAGTAAACTTGTTCCCTCCATTGAATTGTGTAAGTCTTAAGATTAATTAAATTAAGAGTTTTCGAGTAATGTCAATATTAGTGTTTACATTTATTAACCAGCATGGGAAACAACTCTATTAGCATGCTAGCCTGGCATGCAGTAAGTAGAAGTGGAAGATTTGCTCAGCTAGCTGTTTGTCTCCTGACTGCAAGCTTAACTGAAGGAATCTGAAGGAATCTCATTAAATCACCACTCAAGTCTAGACTCAGTCATTGCCCAACAACAACACACTGCCATGAATCAGACAACACCACAGTGTCTGTAATCTGAAATAATTTTCAAGAGAGTTGGAAGAAAAACATGTTAGCAACTGCATATAAAGGTCTATTCCGATTTAGTTTTTTCCAATTTAGTCATGGCAGCATTTGGCAGAAGAAGATGCTCTGAAAACACTAAGACAATTTAGCGATGTTCACAATGTGAACCAGATGATAATCACAATCTCAAAGTTGTTTTCATTTTCAGTGATTGATTCCCTGCATGTTTCTTTTTCTGGTAGCAAAACTTAAGACTATGGTACTTGAGGAACACCAACATGAACATCCAATTACAATATGCTGACAAATTATGCAATGTTAGTTCCAAGGTTTTGCCATCTCGTGATGAGAGAATTACAAAAAAAAGTGACTTCTATATCCAATTACGAGGCACCTAACTCGCTAAAACCTCAAAGCAGATTGTTATGAAAGGATAATGCTAACGGTAAATGTTTTCCTACACAAAGTAGCCGTAGTACGCTTAAGTTCTTTAAAGGCTTTGGTTCAAAATGCCAAGCAGTTGTTGTTGATTGGTTTTGATTAGTCTGTGGGCTTGTAGTAGGCTGGACGCTAAGTCTAAGCCACAACAAAGTGAGAGTAAGCTATGCTTATGTTAATGTTGGCTACATGCGCTAGCACATGTGCCACATGATTTTTGTGCAATCTGTTTGATCCTGTGCACACAAACCCACACTTACAAACACATGAATATTACCCAAATTCGGTGCTCTGCTAATCAGTCCGACTTTACCATGATTCGCCTGGTACCTGCGTCATCTTTTGCTGTAGAGTTGACGGTTGTTAATGGTCTGCCTCCTTAAAGACTTTTTAAAGTCCTTATGTAAAGTCCTGCAGTTATCTGGCCGGAAACAACTGGTCCACCTTTAAAAACTCAACATAATTATTTTTGAAGAATCTTCATGCATCTTGCTTTTTCCAAACAGTAACCACAGCTGTTAAGCTGCAAATATGACATAAAACACCATAAAAGTATTGTAAAAGCAGCTCATAAGACTTATGCACTATATTCAAAGAGTTCACTGTAAAAGTTAATAAATACAACTTTAAATGGAAAAAGAATGCAAAAACTACAATAAAAAAAATTGGTTAAAAATTATATTCTATTTAACACGACAATACATGCAAGTTTATTGTAAAATATTGTAAAAATATATAAATAATAGATGTAAAAAGTATGATTTTACTTTATAGTTAAAGCTACAATATGTAACTTTTGGCCCTCTAGCGGTTAAAAAAATAAAACTGCATGCATCTTGCGGAAGAACATTGTTTTGGTAATGACGTAAGTCATTCTTCGGCTGTGTTCCTCTGTGCTGATGAATGTGGTTCGAGGCACCGGTGTACACATGAATACTGGACAATCTTATCAGAGCGAATGGACAAATAAATAATGAAATAAAGGCTGAAAAGACGGATATCTGAAATCATGTCATCTGAGCAGATAAGTGCTTCTGTTATGCTGTTGTTTTGACGTATAGGAAACATTGATATTTTGAAATAAATGATGTTACAAAAGTTAGGCAACGTTCGTTAACATTAGACATAACGATTGATAGTCTGATAAGGTCAAACATTGTAAAGTTAACTGCAGGATATTCTGGCCAAATAGACCACGGTAGTGATTCATCTATTTATTGTCATTGTACCAGTGGTCAACATAATTTCAAGACACACATGTCCTTGACAAGCCTAGAACTAAAGCCGTTATAAAGAAAATACACATATGTGCTAGCAAGTGAAAAATTCTGCACCGATTACAATATAATTATAGTATTTCAGTACACACACACACACACACACACACACACACACACACACACACACACACACACACACACACACACACACACACACACAACACAGACGTGATTACACAGCTATACATAAACCATATCAATAAAATATCTTCCCTGTTGAGTAAGAAAAAATTTAAATAGACACTGTCGCTTTCCCTTTGTGCTTGTAGACTCTGCTCTGTTCAGGGATTCTTTGTTTTTACAACCAATGATTCCCCGGAGGTTTGCCGTTTTAATGATCCATGCTCAATTTTTCTTGTTCATTGTATCAACAATCTTTCAGCTTCATGCTACTCCCACACCACACACGTGCTACAGTAGCTGGAGCTTCTTTTATCTGTGTACGGATATGACTTGTCACGCACGGGCAAAGTATGTATTCAAATTCCCACGAAATCCGTCCCAGCAGCTCTAATTATTATCATAATTAGCTCTCATTATTATAGGTTTATCAAAGTGTATTTGGGTAAAGATATGGTTTGAAAGATGGATTTTTGTTGCAATCTCTCTTTAATTACAGTTAGTTATTTTTTGACAAAAAAAAGTTACATAGTGTAGCTTTAAATGAATTAAATCTACAGCCATTGCCAAAAGTATTGGCAGTGACATATATTTTGTGTTTCGCAAAGTTTTCTGCTTCAGTTGTTGTGGTGTTGGTTCACATTGTTTCTATATTATTGTGCAGAGTGATCAGATACATTTTAAATAATTGCAAAAAGCTTCATTGGCCAAACTTTTTCACAAAAACCCAAATTTCACTGTTTTTTGGTCCTGGCACCAGTGTGACCAGACCACAAATTACCAGCTAACATCATTTCACTAATCATATCAGCAGCACCTGGGAAAGTGTGACGAGTACTAGTCAGGAGAAATCACTATATCATTCTGATTGGATTATAAGAGCAGACTGATTGCTATAAAACGAGGGAAGAAGTGCTTCCAATCATTGTGTTGTTGTTAGCAATGGTTACCTCTAAAGAAAGGGGTGCAGCCATTATCGCTTTGCATCAAAATGGCCTCACATGCAAGGAAATTGCTGAAAAGAATATTGCACCTGAAAGAACCATTTACCGGATAATCAAGAACTTCAAGGAGAGAGGTTCAACTGCAGTGAAGAAGGCTTCAGGACGTCCCAGAGTGTCCAGCAAGCGCCAGGACGTCTCCTCCTGAGCAGTCAGCTACAGAATCGTGTCACCATCAGTGCAGAGCTCAATATTGGCAGCAGGTTGGTGTGAGTGCATCTGCACGCACAGTGAGGCGAAGACTTTTGGACAATGGCCTGGTGTCAAGAAGGGCAGCAAAGAAGCCACTTCTCTCCAAGACAAACATCAAGGAAGTACAAAGATTGGACAGCAGAAGACTGGTGCAAAGTAAATTTTTCTGATGAAGCCCCCTTCTGACAGTTTGGGACATCTGGAAAATCGATAGTCCAGAGAAGAAAAGCTGAACGCTACCATGAATCCTGTGTCAGTTACATTTTCTTTAGCTAAAATCGGACTGTGCTTACAGAAATACAAAACACTGCCCTCAGTGGCCAAAGCGGTTAGTGTTGTTGGGCAGATGGGCACATATGAGCTCCATTTTACGAGTGAAATGTCCACCAAGATACGCCAAAAGCAAATTGTGAAGAGAGTTTTGGCTGTAACACAGTGAAGAGGAATGCATATTTTATCAATTGTAGCCCCCAAACTAAACCTAACCATCTGATTTCTCTGAAAACAAGATCTAATATCCTAGTCATTTAGCTGCTCAAGTAAATGTACCTTATTTTAAGGCAGTTTAGATATAAAATCTGAATAAGAATGTCTTCAGAAGACTTGGAATATAATGTGCGAATAGTTTTAACATGCTCTTTGATATTTGGGTGAAATATTCCTTTAAATTAAAGATATTCCCCAAAACCTTCCTGGAATTTTACATATCAGATATATCTGAGTGAATGAGGTTGCTTATCCTGGCGTTGTTATTTAAATTGTCCCCCCCTCCTTGCCCCCTCTCGCATTATTTCTGTCCCTGAAGAACCATCGTCGCTAATCAGCATGCTGGATAAGGTGGTGCAGAGACGATTAAGAGGCATTCAGGGATTAGAATGCTGCAGCGGGCACTGCCTAATTCTGATTAACAAGAGTCCCTCTGCCTTAAACCCCCGGCCGGGCTTCCACGCCCCCCGCCCCCAAAAGAAGGGGTAAGAGCATGCCTATCAAACATATAAGCTTGCTGTCTTCTTCACCTGCTTATCACCCAGGCCTAATGAAGCCTCAGTTTAAGCCTGCCTACTTCCCGCCATTTTTGTTGGTATGGTCCATATGGTGCTCATTAGACAAATGGAGATGTGGAATTAAACTGTAAATAGGGGACCATAGCAACTAATATTTTTGCGTTCCCATTTGCTCCAACACCAAAAAAAAACAAAATCACAACATTTAATTTAGCTAAGTTTACACCTCTCGTCCACACTGGAATGGTGTTTTCCTTTCGCAGTTCTATGGTCATACGTCGCTTTTAACATCCTAATACTGTATTGATGGGAAGAGATGATGTTGGATCGGTTCCCACTCTCTACAGCTCTTTAAATAGGATCTGATTTACCTTTTCATCTTCGCCTGTTATTGTGGTGATTTCAAGTTCACGGCCTGAGGCCTGATAGCACCTCTGTGTGCCCTCCGTAATTGCAGTCAGTCCTCCCAAAACATGTGATCCCTAGACTTTTGTCTGTCAAGTGTCGTGACAGTGGAACAAAAGGAGCTGCGATTTAACTGCAACAATACTCCCTTTTGTCAAACCTTCAATGATTCTTTTCGCCTGTTGGAAATGAGATCGCCTATTCGGATTCAACTTAAATCGTGTCATTTACGTCATTGCTATACATTTTAAGCACCACATAAATTTTTTGAAGATCTGAAATGTTTAAGGCAGTAAAATGGATTATGACATATTGTTAATTTGTCTTCATGGGATTGACTTCTACAACATTGAGCTTGCCAAGTGAATTTTGTAAATTTAATATGTGTCAGAACAGAATTAAAGTATTTTTTAAGTTGAAAGTTCTTGTTTTTGGGAACTGAGGCAGCAACACTATTACTATTGCTCTAACTAGTCTAGCTGGTCTCCCATCCAGGCCGAGCAGGTCTTCTGCTGATATAGGATTCTAGCATGAATGTAAGTAAGCATAACCGCATCATTCTAGCAACCACACAGCAACATGTCAGAAAAAAAACACACTCAGAACTAAATGGAAACAGCCTAGCAGTTCTAGTGGCCACATAACCATATGCAAAAACTATTTAGGACACCCTTGAAACTTTGCAACAACTCAGAACACCTCAGCGTCCATAACAATATGTTAAAAACACACTCAGAACACCATATAAACTACATAGCAACCACCCAGTACACCCCAGCAACCACATCACATCATGATAAATAAAACCACACAGAACACCATATAAACTAACTAGCAACTATTCAGAACACCCTAGTAAACACATTGCAACATGCTAAAAACCTCTCAGAATACCCTAGCAACCACAGACAGTAGCAACATGCTAAAAATCACATAAAACACCATAGAAACTTCCTAGCAACCACTCAGAACACCACAGCAACCACATAACAACCTACTAAAAATCACTTAAAACACAATAGCAACCCCATACAGTAGCAACATGCTAAACAATCACTTCAAACACCCTAGAAACTACCTAGCAACCACTCAGAACACCCCAGCAACCACATAGCAAGATACTAAAAATCACTTAAAACGCTGTAGCAACCACATACAGTAGCAACATGCAAAAAATCCCTTAAAACACCCTAGCAACCAAACCCCAATAACCACATAACTACATGCTTAAAAACAACACCCAGAACACTATGGAAACTAACTAGCGACCTTTAGAAATACACCACGGTAACCACATCACAACTGAAACGGTTCTGGTAAGCCCGCAGGTTTGTTTTGTTTGTTGTGTTATTTTTCTCTCCCACATGTTTTGCAGGTGCGTTCGACTGGCATGATTTTCGTTTCCCTGGGCATTATTTTCCACATGCTTTCATTTCGTGCTACATGTCCTACAGTGTGGTCACTTGTCTAATATCGCTTGTCATCCTGGGGCGACTCGTACCCAGACGCTCATTAGACAACGATTCTTGTGGCCATCACTAGCGCAGGACATACATCTCTTCGTTGCAGCTTGCCCCATTTGCGCGACTAACAAAATGACCTGTGAACCCCCACCCGGGCTCCTCCAATCGCTGCTGGTTCCTTTGAGACCCTGGTCGCACATAGCCATGGAATTTGTAAATGGTCTCCCCCTTCCCATGGCAACACAGTCGTTTTGACTATAGTGGACCTCGAAGGCGGCTCACTTTATTCCCCTACAAAAATGACCTTCAGCGAGGGAGACAGCGGTAGCAGTCATTAATCACATCTTCTGCATTAAGGCCCTCCCAGTCGACATGGTTTCTGACAGAGGCCCCCAATTTGTGTCAAGTTTTTGGGCAAAGTTCTGCCGACAACTGGGGGCTAGAGTGAGTTTGTACTCTGGGTTCCATCCAAGCTGAACAGGCGAATCAGGAGCTGAAGAAAGCTCTGCGTAAATCATCCATGTTTTTGGAGCGAACATTTAGTCTGGGTCGAGGACGATCGTAACTCCTTGCAGTCGTCGTCTAAGGGTTATTGCCCTTCCAGTGCAGCCTCGGTTACCAGCCCCCTCTGTTCCCTGCACAAGAACCCGACATCCAGGTTACGTCTGTTCATGCCTTTTTCAGCAGTGCTGACGCATCTGGAAAGCCACAAGAGAAGCCCTCATGCGGAATGGTGCTCGTACTAAGAGGTCTGCAGACCGTCACCGGGTTAAGGCCCCAACTTACATATGTGGGCAGAAGGTTTGGTTGTCCTCTTAGGACATACCTCTCCAACTCCCCTCACTTAAGCTGGTTGATTACTATAATTCTGCTAAGCCCGCAGGTCTGTTTTGTCATTTTATCTCCCTTGTGTGTACTCTGTAAATCATGTTTCTCTGTTTCTTTGCCAGGTTATTATGCTAAATTGAGTACTAACCTTGCTCTCCTTGTCTAGCTGGTCCTGTCTTGTCACTTGTTTGGTTTGCCCGCATTGTTCGGGTTGTGGTTTGCCTTCCAGTCTTTGCTGAGTTCAGCCTGGCAATCCACAAAGGAATTCTGCTCTATGCCAGGGATGCCAGAGATCTACACTTCTGCTGTTGCTCGCATTGTCCGCTGGACATCTCTCTCATCGTCAAGCTTCTATGGAGGATTCTGCCAAGCTCCTCCTGACTTCCACGATGCACATACTCCACTGACGAACACACAACTCTCTACTCTGCATGGTTTCGCAAATACTGACCTATAGGTTACAGCACCATGCTAAAAACCACTCAAACCACCCTTGAAACTACCTAGCAACCTTTAGAAATCCCTAGTAGTAACACATATTGCCACATGCTAAAAACCACTCAAACCACCAAAGACACTACCCGGCAACCACTCAGAACACCCTAGGAACCAAAAAAAACACCCAGAACGCCATAGAAACTAACTAGCAACCTTTAGACACCCAAGTAACCACATCACAACATGCTAAAAACCACTCAAACCACCCTAGAAACTCGATAGCAACCACTAAGAACACCCTATATAGAACATTTAGACATCTAGTTCTACTTCTCTAGTTGACAAAAATCTCTCTCTGCCTTGTTTTGGCACCCAGAGCACATAGCAATGAAAATATGAGCATTTATTTAGCATGTGTAAGGGCCTTCGGGGGCCATTGTGTATTTCAGAACACAATGAAGACACTCAAGGCTGAATGTTAGTCATATCTATTGTGTACATGTGCTCAGAGGTTATAGGGTGCCCACTTTCCCGAACATTTCTCCACATACATTTTCTCCATTGGCCTTTCAGAAAATTCTTTATTTAAGCGTTCCAAAACAAACAAACAAGCTCTGTGATGAATCAGAACATTACAAACTTTGATTTGCAGCAACAACAACAACAACAAAAAAAGTGTAGGGAGACGAACTTGATAATTTGCAATAGTGTGCAGTCGCTGCTGAGCTCTTTCTGCAATTTGTGAAACTGAAATCACAGTGATTTGTGGCTTCTTCAGAATCATACATCACATAACCTCACGCTCATGTAGGTCTGTCTAAAGATATTTATACAATTATTGTTAAAAATCTCACTTTCTAACTTCTCTGAATCAGAAAGCAGACTGATGCGCTCTCTTCAACTCTCTCTTCGGACTCATTGTGTTCACTATTTTATGCCAAAGAATTTTGAGTTGTTGGAATGACTCACTTACAGTAATTTGCATGTGTTAAAGCTCATGTTTGGGTCTCTGCAATGATGCGTGCCTCACACTCTGATGGTGTGAATGCGTCTTGTTCATCTTGTTTTCTTCTCAACTTGTTTGAGAAGATGTATTCACTTAAGCCACACTTAATGTCAGAATGTCATTGCATTAAATGACAAAATATCAAAGCAAGTGGCATTTATTGTAAAGGAAGAAAGCACAAGCACACTTCTCAAACAAAACATTTGACATCAGGTTGGTTAGGTTTGAAATGATAAACATGAAATAGTTCATGTGCTGAACTTCACCTGTGGTTACTCTGCTAGGACACCTGTGTGAACTTGAGAAGTACTGAATTCATAAAAATTTGAAAAGCACAAGACATTTGATTATGCCTTTGATTATGGTGAATTTTTGGGAACGATTGAGATGTTAGCGAGATGGAGAATTATTGAAACCCCCGGTGCATTAAATAACAGCCACATCTCCGGGTAATTGCTTGATCGGGTCTTAAATCAAGACTGGAATTGACTAAAGCTGTGTGAAACTTATCAAAGGAGATGTAGCACACTTGAATGAATGAACAAGCGTGTGAATTGGTTGGGTTCTTTTATTCAGCCAGCGTCATTCGCAACAGCTCCGTACCACACAGTACAACATAACTCAATACTCATAGTCCCGTTCAAAACCTCGCGTGAACTAACTTTTCTTTTTCCTCTTCTAGTTTTTTCTCCGGGGGTATTCCTCTGGCTTACTGCCACCCACTGGACACCCATCACATAGCTGTATACTACAAGTTGACATGCAGGTACTGAATAATTAAATAACCATTATTAATCAAATAACTGAAATGACAAAAAACTATTACATGGGGGGGGTCTAGCTTTTAACTCACAATTATTTTATAACAATTATACTATTCTATCAATGTATATTCTAGATTTCCCCACATTCTCCCCTACAAAACAGAATGTAGTCCCGACATTCTCAGAATAAATTGCTGGTTATCTACCCGTAGATCATTTCTTTGGTAGGAGTCAGTGATACAACAGTTTTAGTACTCGTGCTATACTGTCACCCGACACACAACATGTATCTCCTTTTCCATGCAGTGTGTTTGTAGCAAACATCATTGTGCACCATGATCTTCTACCACCATCACTGTTTATCAACAGGAATCTGTACTTTCACTGAAGGAATCTAACCTTACACCATTGAAACAATTTACTTTATGTTTTCTTCTGGAATGTTATGGTAACTTTTTTCTCTTTAAAACAAAAATATGAACTCAATCTTATTCTGGTCTTATTTTAACTTCTTACCATTTTAACTAGAACTAATTACTGTGATTTAATTCAGCAGTTTACCCATCTTCGATACTAGGCTGGCCTAGAGTATGGTAAGTAAACATTTTCTTTTGTTTTCTGTTTCTCAAAGGATATACTCTTTTGTAGACAGGTGTTGAAGGAGGCTCCCCATCACTTTCTTCGGCATCACCAGTTTCTTCAGCCTCTTCTCTGTAGAATGACACATCATCTTCTCCCTGTCCTGCACCTTGTTCATGTTCCACCTCGGGTTCTGCATCGTTCAGCATCACCGTGTCTTCTGAATGAGGTTCTGGAGGTTTTGGCTGTAAACCATTTCTGGCGCTCCGACTCTCCTTGTCGACTGGCACTCCAACCAGGCATTTCCAATCATCCTCACCATCTGAACTGTCACAGAATGTTTGATTTTGCTGTGTCGATGTTTTTTCATTCTCGCCTCTTTTCTTGTTTTCTTTTTCAGGTCTTCCAGGTAAGTATTCTCTCTGTACAGGTAAGTAGTCACACGGTAACAGTAGGTTCCTGTGTAGTATTCTTGTTTTCCCTTTCCCATGTTCAGGTCGAACTTCATATACTGGACTGTCCTGGTACTTCCTCTTGGTGACGACATAAACTTGTTCTTCCCAAAATGATCGAAGCTTCCCAGGTCCACCTTTTTCCTTGAAGTTCCGAACAAGTACTCTGTTCCCAGGGATCAGTTCAGCTCCGTGTACTTTCTTATCATACAAAGCTTTACCTCTTTCCTTCTCTTTATGTGACACTCTTGAGGTCTAACTTGTAAGCTTCTGTCATTCTCTTCCTCCAATCCTCAGCATAGTCATGGTAAGAGGAGCTTTGGTCCTTTGCTGGTACGCCGAACATGATATCAATGGGCAGTCTAGAGTACGGCCGAACAGGAGATAATAGGGAGCAAACCCTGTCGCCTCACTTTTTGTACAGTTGTATGCATTCACAACTTTTGCAAGTGATGTCTTCCAGTCGGCTTTGGCGGTTTCCGGTAGGGTCCTCAGCATTGCTAGCAAAGTCCGATTAAACCGCTCAACTTGACCGTTCCCCTGCGGGTGATACGGTGTCGTGTGGGAGCCTTGCACACCACTGTACTCTTGCAGCTTTGAAAACAGTTTGTTATCAAACTCCCTGCCTTGGTCGTGATGCAGTTTTGTCGGGAACCCAAACTTCAAAACAAAGTCCCCGAACACCTTCTCAGCCGCTGTCTTGGCACTCTTGTTTCTGCATGCGTACGCCTGCGCGAAGCGCGTAAAGTGGTCCATCACAACTAAAATGTATTCATAACCTCCCGTACACTTCTCTAGATGCAGAAAATCAATAGAGACCAGCTCAAATGGGTAAGTGGTGGTGATGTTTATCAGAGGAGCTCGGGTTAGTTTGTTTGGACGCTTGCTTCTCAAGCAACTACAAACACGTGTGACATAGTGTTCCACTTCCTTTTGCATGTGGGGCCAATAAAATCGATCTCTGATTAAGTTCAGCACCCTTTCTGCTCCCAGGTGGCCCATGTCTTGATGCAACTCCTTATAAACGAGCTCATGGTATCTCCGAGGCAATACCAACTGATGACGAGTGGCTGTTTTCCGAAACAAGAGACCATGTTCATCCAGGTATAATTTTGCTCTTTCCCTCATCAGTCCCCGAACCTCTCTACCCTGACTTCTGTTCACAGGCCGCGGTTTCACTTTTAGGTATGTAACGGCTTCTCTGATATCAGGGTCTTCCTCTTGGTCTTTTCTCAGTACCTCCTTGGGGATCTCTGCAACTGCAGTGAACAGCTCCTCCTCCTGTTCTCCCGACAACGCAGTTTCAATTGTAAGTGGACACAACCACGGCCCTCTCTCCAGACTCTGTACTACCGCTGACTGAGATAAGCTGACCATGACTTCAGGGTGCACTTCTTCTGAACAGGTTTTCATGTACTGTTCCATATGCAGCGGCATACGCGACAAGCCATCCGCGTCCCCATTTGACTTTCCTGGGCGGTATTTGATGGTAAATCGAAAGTCAGCAAGTTCCGCTACCCACCTGTACGTTGTGGCATTTAACTTGGCGGTTGACATCACATGTGTGAGAGGGTTATTGTCCGTGTACACAATGAATGATGGTGCATGATAGACATAGTCTCTGAACCGTTCACATATAGCCCACTTCATGGCCAAGAACTCCAACTTTCCTGAGTGAAGATGGTAGTTTTTCTCAGGAGGGGTTAGGGTTCTTGATCCATACGCTATTACCACTAACTTGCCTCTTTGTCTTTGATAAAGCACCGCACCAAGGCCTTCCTGTGAAGCGTCGCAATGGAGTACAAAAGGTTCATCCAGATCTGGATATCCCAGCACCGGTGGGTTAGATAAATAGTCAATTAACTCACAGAGGGCCTTTTGATGTTCATCTGTCCACGTGACTGGATGTGATGACGCAAGCTGTCCTTGGCCATGTTTCCCTTTTCCTTTCCGCTTCATCTGTACTTTCCCTGTTGGTGTCTTTTTTTCAGCGAGCAGCAGATAAAGAGGTGCGGCCTTGCGGGAAAAGTTTCCAATGTATGACCGGTAGTAGGAGAGGAATCCTAACAACTTTCTCACCTCACCAACTGTCTTAGGGGTCCCAGTGCTTGGACAGGAGCAACGTCAGCCGGGTCCATCGTGTACCCATCTTTTGTCACCAGCTTCCCTAGGAATCGTACCTGATTTCGGAACACTTCACATTTTCGAGGCGTTAGCTTGACACCATGGTTCTGATAACACTGCAGCACTTTTCTAAGGTCCTGAAGATGATCATCAAATGTTTTAGAATGAACTATATTATCATCCAAATATGGTTGACATACCTCATCACGCAATTCTCTCAGGCACTCCTCCATGCTCCTTTGGAATTCAGCAGGTGCAACTGACAATCCGAAAGGGACCCTCACCCATTCATATAGTCCCCACGGTGTAATGAACGCAGTGAGAGGTCGGCTGGATTCCTCTACAAAACCCTGGTGATAGGCTTTGCCTTGATCAAGGACTGAAAACCAGGTGTTGCCTGCCAAGCTGTCGAGCATGTCCTGTATGCGGGGAATAGGGTGTCTATCTGGAATGGATTTCTTGTTTAACTCCCTATAGTCACAGCAGAGGCGGAGAGTTCCAGCTTTCTTGCGCACACAGACTACTGGTGAAGAATATGGTGACTTAGATTTAGTAATCCACCCCTTATTTAACAGATCCTCCAGGTATTCTTTAACCTCTCTGCGAAGTGGCTTCGGGACGGACATGTATGTGTGCTTCACGAATGTGGTATCATGGAGGCGGATTTTTAGCTGGAGAGATGGAATACATCCTACCTCGCTGTCATCATAAGCAAAAGCACCACTCTCATCCCTTAAAAGCTGCTTCACTTTCTGCTGCTGTTCAGGTTTTAAGTGATCAACGCATACAGGAGGGTCCCATAGGTTATTTTTTTTAGCCGTTGGCGTTGTATTTGCGTTTTCTGTAGATTGGCTGACTTGTTCACCGTCTTTTTGGAACAGGCTTTGGCTGGTGTGTGCAACAGTCGCACATGCAACCTCTTTCTGAGCGGTCACCGGTCTCACTTCGGCGGGGTAGATGGCTTTTACTCGCTGGATATGGCCCAGAACTGCCCGTGGAGGCAGGTCGATGTCATGAGTAGTATCATTGATCACAGGGATACAGATACGTGAACATGTCCCTCTCTGGAGGCCGACGATGTTTTCCTCCACCCTCAATCCATCTGGCCACTTCGCGCACTCATCCGGCACAAAAGAGCATCTTGATCAGATAGCAAAGGGCCCGTTTTAATGCAACATTTGACAGCTCTAGTCTGTTTGGCAGGAATCTTTGTTACTGACCGTCCTACTTCGCTACTCCATCGCTGAACCTTTCGTCTTGGCTTCTCACTAAGTTCAGCAAAACCTCAGCTTTCTTGCAATCACAGGACAGTGCAGTACTCATGGCTTTGGTCTTTACTTTGGTAGGTCGCTCGACACCACTGTTCAACAGGTACTCAATGACATTGTAACCAATGATGGGCTCCTCTGCCACTTCATCGTCACCACATACTAAAACCGGTACCTCCAGTTCCAAAGGTGTGGTTTTGTCTGTTCCCAGCTTGAATGTCACTTCGACCCAGCTTTCAAACGGGATCACTGTTTGATTCACTGCTCGACCGGTGAGGGTTCCAGGGCCTAGGATCTCTTCAAGGCCACGTAGTATTGTGTGTGGGAGATGTTCTTTTCTCCACTTTTCATTCATGAGACAGACTTGTGAGCCAGTATCCCATAGCGCTTTTGTTGCTACCCCATCGAAGAAACAGTTCACCATACATTTTTCTCTGATCAAATTCAATAACTGTGCATTACGTTTGGTGGACAGCTGATTAGCAGTTATGGATCTGATATGCTGCAGGGGGCTCTCCTTTCCCTTCGCTGCTTCCTGAGCTTCCAGCTGCTTAATGCTGTCACACAGGAGTTCACGTTGATGTTCTGGCCACAGTGATGATGTAGTGTGAGTTGTTACCACCATACTGCTAGCTGAGTGTCCTCTTTCTGTTCTTCCTGCAGGTGGTCCCCTGCACCCTCTGGAAAGATGTCCACTTTGCCCACATTTAAAGCAATGATCACACTGGTCACCTCTGCCATCATCTTGACATCCACGGCATCCTCGCTTCCTTTCTCTGGGCTGCGTGGAACGGTAAGTACTCATCGCTTTCTTCATTTCTCCGATCTCCTCTTTCAGCTGTTTAGCGACCCCATAGAGCTCAGAGTCTTTCTTGTCCATGACTTGTGGAGTTTTCAAAGCTTTTAATTGTGTGCATGTGGACTGTTCTTTACCTCCAACAGCATAACCCATTCTCTCTTGACTTTGACGTAGTTCTACTGGAACCTCACTGACTTTAGTTTCTTTGATGTTGGCATTTTTCTTGAACTTTTGCTGTCGTTCGCACTCAAGACTTGCAGCTTCGTTCATAGCTGTGATGAGAACCTCATCTGTGATTTTAGGATCATCAAGGCAGGTTTTTAACTGATACTTAATGTGATCGTTTGATAACCCTGTTCCTAGTGCGCGCAGGAATCTTCTCTGTATGAGATCAGGGCTGTACGATTCTTCTCCATCCAGTTCTCGAGCAGCAGCTAAAAGTCTTTCCTTCAGCTCAATGGCACGGAATAGGAAGTTTTGTGGTGACTCACGGCTCTCTTGAGTGATGTTTATCAGTCGATGATACAGGTCTGTTGAGCTTTCTTCCTTATAATGGCCTTTCAGAATTGTGCGCAGCTGGGAAAGGGTTAAATCTGTCTTGATCTCCAGCATATCACGCAGGCTCATACCGGGACTGACTGCTCTTATCACAGCATCAATTATTTCAGACTCTCTGTGTCCCTTGTTCACTCCAGCATCAATTTGGTGCATCAAGTTGTTATATGACAGCTTATCTTTCTGACCACGTTCTCCAATTTGTCCATTAATCTTAAAATCACGCCGGATGGTGACTTCAGGAACTGCATGATGATGTTGGGGAAACACAGGGGGACTTGACACATCAGGAACTTTCAAACTCAGGCGTTGAATTTCGTTTTTCAGCACATTTGTTGACAACTCAAACTGATGCTGCAATTCTGTGTACTGTCTCTTTAAATGCGCGAGCTCCGCCGAATTTCTGTCTGCGTCACCACCGCCATCTTGTACCGCGCGGTCACAGATTTGCGTTATCCCACTTGAAAACTCTAACAAATTGTTCACATGTTGACGGGCTACATCATCGTCTTCCGTCTCTATAACACTCTCTACTGCTTCACTTATTAATCTGATCAGCGAGTGCCGTTTGGCTTGTCCCTCCACTGATAGTTTTGCATACACACACACCTCGTGCAGCTGATCGAGCCGCAGCCGGAGCAACGCCGCGCTCAGCTGATCTTGCAGTTGCTCAATGTCCATGCTCAGCGTTTTCGTAGACAACTCACTCAAAACGGCACCGCTGATCCCATCCTCGTCGCCAGTATTTTGTAGCACACTTGAATGAATGAACAAGCGTGTGAATTGGTTGGGTTCTTTTATTCAGCCAGCGTCATTCGCAACAGCTCCGTACCACACAGTACAACATAACTCAATACTCATAGTCCCGTTCAAAACCTCGCGTGAACTAACTTTTCTTTTCCTCTTCTAGGTTTTTCTCCGGGGGTATTCCTCTGGCTTACTGCCACCCACTGGACACCCATCACATAGCTGTATACTACAAGTTGACATGCAGGTACTGAATAATTAAATAACCATTATTAATCAAATAACTGAAATGACAAAAAACTATTACATGGGGGGGGGTCTAGCTTTTAACTCACAATTATTTTATAACAATTATACTATTCTATCAATGTATATTCTAGATTTCCCCACAGAGAGATCAGTGCATTCTTTCATCAAGAGTGCAGTTTCAACAACATGTTAGTTTTAATTATGCCTAGGGATTTCTCCGGGAATTCACAGCATTGCGATGTTGCATATTGGGGGGGGGGTATTTGACCCCTGCATGAACTCTTGACCTGCCAGAGTCTAGCGGAAACAAAATCTTTTTTCTTTCACAACTCTTTATGAAACATCTCATGCATGCCCGGATTACCCAATGGGCATTATGGGCACGGGCCCAGGGGCCCATGCGCACTTGGGGCCCAAGCGAGGGGAAGATTTATTTTTTTTTATTATTTTTTTTTTTTTCATTTCCGAAAACGGAGCGTATATTTGCACTACGTGCCGGCCCGGTGCCTGTCTTTTTAGCAAAAAGACGCTCGACACAAAATAACTACTGTAGCGTAAGGCGTGAGGTGCATGATTGTAACTTTTGACGCGTTCGGCCAGAGTTCGAATCCGCCTTTTGCCGAACTCGCTCTTCTCCCTTTTCTCAACACATGCAGGTACTTACTGCTGGTGGTGACACGTACGCGTGCATTTGAGCAACACTGACAACAAAACTAGCACTAGTGTAATTGCTAAATAAGTTAATTGCCATTATGCAACGTTTTAGAAAAGTATGAATTAGCAGAATATCCAGTGTTATGAAAACAGTAGGTCAACATAACTACAATGCATTCTTTAATTCCCTGTCTTATTCTGCCCTCTGGCATATCGAAATTAATACAAACCTTAACATAAAGAGACGGACAGTGTTATTAACAGACAGTAAAAATCATACTAATAATACTATGTAAAAAAATCTGATGAGCCCAGAATATAAACTCAACGTGTTTAATTACACGTTATAAGCATTGCCGAATACACTCAAATGAGATCGACTCAGAAAAGACGTCAATAAATGCACGCGTCACCTGCTACATCCTCTTTGTTGCATGCGCAAATTATGATCACTAATACAAAATACAACATTTTATTCACAAAAATGTCTCTATTTGTAGAAATTGCTGCACATTCGTTGAATTCTGAATTTTGCACACATAAGTTGAAAGCAATTTGTTTGTGGATAGTAGGCACAGGCTATCAGAAGAACATATCTGCAACATTTATCAAGTTCACGGATAATTGTGCGTGAATCTGATCTATTAAATTAGTATTATTAAGACAGACAGATAGACAGACAGCCCCTGAGGAGAGGAGGAGGTATTGTGTGTGTGTGTGTGTGAGGAGAGAGGAGGGAGAGAGAGAGAGAGAGAGAGAGAGAGAGAGAGGGAGAGAGAGAGAGAAAACTTACATGAAATATAGTATTATCAAAAAAAAAAAACAAGCTGCTTTATTTTACATTTGATTTACATTTAGGGCATTTGGCAGATGCTTTTATCCAAAGCGACTTACATGTAGTACATTTGTCAATAGTTGGACAGGTCATACACCAGCAATTGTAATTTGTATTGTAATCAACCAATATTATACCATAATACTTACAGCATCTTGTAATGTGTCTACTACCATTTCACTATCATTCAATCATCAAACAAAGTGCCATTAGGGGCCATGAATAATAAAGTGCTAAATACATAAGTGCAGAATTTTTTTAGTATAAAGAAGAGTAAAAATGTTGAGTTAAGATGACCTATACTGTTTGCATCCTTTTCATCACAGGAAGAGGAGAGGGGCAGAGAGACAAAGAGCGGCAGCCCCGGTAGAGCCGAGGAGTAGAGGACAGGTGAGGAAGAGAGAGACAGACAGGAAAGCTACATTAATGGGTGTGTGTACGTGTTTGTGTGTTAATTATGGAAGAATTTGATTCATATAACTGGATTGGTAAAGGTGAGGCACTATGTGCTTGCATATGCCAGCTAGTTGCTCGCTATAGGTGTTACCAGCAAATAGTATCCAAAAATTACAAGCCCTACAAGACATTGTGCCCAGAGGCCTCTGAATTCTTAATCCGGGCCTGATCTCATGCTGTATTCCACATTTTATCCACACATGGAGAAAAACGAAAAATGAACTCAGGAATGTGGAAAAGTTTGAATAGATTTAAAAGTTGCAGGTGACAGGAAATAATTGACAGAAGATACTTTCTTTAAACTGTAGCAAAACTGTGTTTAGTTTCCTAATTTATTTATTTTTTTTACTAATTTCATTAATTTACAAGTCACAAATATCAAAACGTTTTCTCAGGGTTACTCCATTTGACCAGAAAATAATGTGCCTGGACATGAAAATGTAAATATGTACAGTAGTGTATGTATATCTACATAAACACTCACAGTCGTGAGGATCTAAACGTGTCCTCCCTGTTTTATGTTGGGTTTTTCTTTTGGTCATATGACAAGTAAATAAATCTTCATGTTGATTACACCACCTGATTCTGATTTATTGGAACACAGTTTTTCAATTATTAATAGATTTTTTTAATTGTTTCACTGCTTTTTGTATTTATTTATTTTTATGAGAAATAATCATAAAAATTATTCCAAACTACTTTTTCTTAGACTTAAGGTTAACCACACTATTAACTTTAAACCCCAGATTTTAAGTACTGTGAACTCAGAAACTGAAAACAAGTTCATCATAGTACAGGTGTGAATTTAATGTATTTTTAAATAACAAAAACATTTGTTTCACATCATCTCTCTCTCTCTCTCTCTCTCTCTCTCTCTCTCTCTCTCTCTCTCTCTCTCTCTCTCTCTCTCTCTAATTCAAATTCAAATGAGTTTTATTGGCATGACTGTATACAGTGTACAATGTTGCCAAAGCAGTAATAAACACATTACAAACATAAAAACAACAACATGTATATACAATAAATGAATAATAATGATAATAATAAACAAATAAAAATAAATACAAACGAAAAGGAAAAAACAGAGAGCAATGAGGAAGGGAGGAGAAAAAAAAAAAAAAAAAGAAGTCAATTAAAATATGAGTTTGAATAGAGCTGTAATATGATGAGGGGTCAGTCTCTCGCCCTCATGTGATGACAGGACGACACATACTGCGCTGCCAGCTGAACACACTCGACTTTCTCTCCCATTAGATACGAGAGTTTGTCTAAGTTATTTATGTCCTGGAATTCAGGTAGAATATGAGCTATTTGTGTAAAGTGAGTGTTTCTAATGGTCTCATATTTACTGCAGTGAGTGAGGAAGTGAAGTTCATCCTCCACAACTCCTTCAGTGCAGTGTGAACACGGTCTGTCCTCTCTGGGTCTCTGGTTCTGTCTGTGTCGACCCGTCTCTACAGACTCCTTCGGTGCAGCGTGAACACGGTCTGTCCTCTCTGGGACTCTGGTTCTGTCTGTGTCGACCCGTCTCTACAGACTCCTTCGGTGCAGCGTGAACACGGTCTGTCCTCTCTGGGTCTCTGGTTCTGTCTGTGTCGACCCGTCTCTACAGACTCCTTCGGTGCAGCGTGAACACGGTCTGTTCTCTCTGGGACTCTGGTTCTGTCTGTGTCGACCCGTCTCTACAGACTCCTTCAGTGCAGCGTGAACACGGTCTGTCCTCTCTGGGTCTCTGGTTCTGTCTGTGTCGACCCGTCTCTACAGACTCCTTCAGTGCAGCGTGAACACGGTCTGTCCTCTCTGGGTCTCTGGTTCTGTCTGTGTCGACCCGTCTCTACAGACTCCTTCAGTGCAGCGTGAACACGGTCTGTCCTCTCTGGGTCTCCGGTTCTGTCTGTGTCGACCCGTCTCTACAGACTCCTTCAGTGCAGCGTGAACACGGTCTGTCCTCTCTGGGTCTCCGGTTCTGTCTGTGTCGACCCGTCTCTACAGACTCCTTCAGTGCAGCGTGAACACGGTCTGTCCTCTCTGGGTCTCCGGTTCTGTCTGTGTCGACCCGTCTCTACAGACTCCTTCAGTGCAGCGTGAACACGGTCTGTCCTCTCTGGGTCTCCGGTTCTGTCTGTGTCGACCCGTCTCTACAGACTCCTTCAGTGCAGCGTGAACACGGTCTGTCCTCTCTGGGTCTCCGGTTCTGTCTGTGTCGACCCGTCTCTACAGACTCCTTCAGTGCAGCGTGAACACGGTCTGTCCTCTCTGGGTCTCCGGTTCTGTCTGTGTCGACCCGTCTCTACAGACTCCTTCAGTGCAGCGTGAACACGGTCTGTCCTCTCTGGGTCTCCGGTTCTGTCTGTGTCGACCCGTCTCTACAGACTCCTTCAGTGCAGCGTGAACACGGTCTGTCCTCTCTGGGTCTCCGGTTCTGTCTGTGTCGACCCGTCTCTACAGACTCCTTCAGTGCAGCGTGAACACGGTCTGTCCTCTCTGGGTCTCCGGTTCTGTCTGTGTCGACCCGTCTCTACAGACTCCTTCAGTGCAGCGTGAACACGGTCTGTCCTCTCTGTGGGTCTCCGGTTCTGTCTGTGTCGACCCGTCTCTACAGACTCCTTCAGTGCAGCGTGAACACGGTCTGTCCTCTCTGTGGGTCTCTGGTTCTGTCCGTGTCGATCCGTCTCTACAGACTCCTTCAGTGCAGCGTGAACACGGTCTGTCCTCTCTGTGGGTCTCTGGTTCTGTCCGTGTCGACCCGTCTCTACAGACTCCTTCAGTGCAGCGTGAACACGGTCTGTCCTCTCTGGGTCTCCGGTTCTGTCCGTGTCGACCCGTCTCTACAGACTCCTTCAGTGCAGCGTGAACACGGTCTGTCCTCTCTCGGTCTCCGGTTCTGTCCGTGTCGACCCGTCTCTACAGACTCCTTCAGTGCAGCGTGAACACAGTCTGTCCTCTCTGGGTCTCCGGTTCTGTCTGTGTCGACCCGTCTCTACAGACTCCTTCAGTGCAGCGTGAACACAGTCTGTCCTCTCTGGGTCTCCGGTTCTGTCTGTGTCGACCCGTCTCTACAGACAGACTGTGCTCACTCAGACGATACTTTGTCAGTAGCTTTCTTTGTCCATAATCTTTAATATGGCTCAAATATGGTGCCAATTTATAATCCGTTTTAATTCTGTGGAAGTAGTTTAATTTATGTACTTGTGTGACTTTGTGCTGCCAATCGAATACATTGCCAAAAAGAATGTATTCTTCCTGCGTTATTCTGTCTGTCTGTTTCAGTTTGGCCAGTCTGAACTGGATGGATGAATTTAGCTGATATTTTTCTACTAAATAGTTTATAGGGTCACTCTCTGGGTGTCCTGTCCTGTGTGTAAAGGCACAGTGATGGTAATTATCTGGAGGTGTGTCGGACAAATGGAACCAGAATTTAGCTGCTCTCTTCTGGATTTCAGTGAGGAGAGGGAACCGGCCCAGTTCTGCTCTACAGCCCAGATTCGGGGCACTTCTGTGAACTCCCAGGATGTTTTTACAGAATTCTAGGTGGAAAATTTCAACAGGGCTTTTGTCCCAAGATTCATAATTTAATTTATATTTGGGTCCCCAGATTTTACAGCCATATAGGAGTATTGGTTTGATGATGCTGTCGAAGACTTTCAGCCACAGTTTAATGGGGGGGTTGAATTTAAATAATGATTTTCTTATACTATAATATGTCCTACGGGCTTTGTCTGTCAGATCTTTTATTGCCAAATCAAACTGTCCTGAAGCAGAGATTGTAAGACCCAAATAATTATAGTGGTTGACATGATGAAGGATTCTTCCCCCGATTGTGAATATATAT
This sequence comes from Xyrauchen texanus, assembly GCF_025860055.1. Lineage (NCBI taxonomy): Eukaryota > Metazoa > Chordata > Actinopteri > Cypriniformes > Catostomidae > Xyrauchen > Xyrauchen texanus. The sequence goes on along the minus strand of NC_068314.1, from coordinate 2,492,703 downwards.
TTATTGCTCAAAATGCGATTTTTTTTCTGAAAGATCATGACTTTGGACTTCTCCATGTTTAATGGTAAAGCCCAATCTCTGCTATATGTTTCTAAAATGGAGAGGCTTTGATGTAGTCCCTCTTCATTAGGGGACAGCAGCAGCAGGTCGTCAGCGTAAAGGAGGCATTTGATTTCTCTGCCATCTAAGATCAGTCCAGGGCAAGATGAGTTTTGAAGAGTTGTGGCCAGTTCATTAATATAGATATTAAATAGAGTTGGGCTGAGGCTGCAGCCTTGACGAACTCCCTTGGTCTGATTGAAATAATTGGTTCTTTTGTCATTAATCTTCACGCAGCATTTATTGTCAGTGTACATGTCTTTTATGACATCATATGTCTTTCCTCCGATGCTACTCTGGATGAGTTTCAGGAAGAGTCCGTCATGCCAAACACAATCAAAGGCCTTTTTAAAGTCAATGAAGCAGCCGAATATTTTGCCTTGTTTTGTTTGCTGAACATATTTTTGAATAAGTGAGTGAAGTGTGTAGATGTGATTAGTTGTTCTCTCTCTCCCTCTCTCTCACTCCCTCTCTCTCTCTCTCTCTCTCTCTCTCTCTCTCTCTATTCAATTCAATTCAATTGAGCTTTATTGGCATGACTGTGTAAAATAGCACAATATTGCCAAAGCAATAGTAATATACAAACATACATGTAGATAAATAAAAGTGAACAATAAAAAAACAAAAAAAACAAAAAACATTTCCATATTATGCATAAATATATCACAATAAATAAAAAAAAAAAAAAAAAAAAAATATATATATATATATATATATATATATATATATATATATATATACAATAACAAAAATAAGTATAGAGAGCAGTTTAATGGAACGGAGGTTTCAGCCCTTGTCCCTCATATGATGGCAGGAAGACACATACTGCGCTGCCAGCTGAACACACTCTTCTTTCTCTCCCAAAATATAACACAGTTTGTTTATGAGGCTCGCTTGTTGAAATTGAGGTACAATCTGTGCTATTTGTGTGAAGTAGGCGTCTCTCCCTCTCACCCCCTCTCTCTCCCTCTCACCCCCTCTCTCTCTCTCTCTCTCTCTCTCACTCCATCTCTCTCACTCCCTCTCTCTCTCCCCCCCTCTCTCTCTCTCTCTCTCTCTCTCACTCCCTCTCTCTCTCCCCCTCTCTCTCTCGCTCTCTCTCTCTCTCTCTCTCTCTCTCTCTCTCTCTCTCTCTCTCTCTCTCTCTCTCTATATATATATATACAGTGTTGGGTGTAACTCGTTAAAAATAAAAGGCATTACATAATCAGATTACTTATTAGATTAACGACATTAATGCAATATTTTTTTTTATTTTAGACCACAATATCGTAGTTACTTTTTAAATAAAGTAATGCATTGCTTTTGTACACCTCTACTTTCCCCGTATCGCGATACATCAGGAGTAAAAGTGTGCCAAATTCGAGGAGGAGATGTAGTGCATGATGGTCATTGTTGTAATTCTATAGAGTGTGAGACCAGAGACTATTCAGCAGAGACGAGTCACTTCTATTTTAATAAATGGGAGAAATTGGAGCGCCAAACCAAGAAGCTCTAGTACCCAACAGTCAATGGATGTAGACAGGAAGTCCCGCCTTGCAGGTGTAGCACAGGTTGATTGGGATCCATGAGCAGTCTTTTATTTAAAGGTCCCCTGACATGCTTCTTTTTGTAGGCTTTGATATAGGCCTTAGTGGTCCCTAGTACTGTATCTGAAATCTCTTTTACAAAATTCAGCCTTGGTACAGAATTATAGCCACTACAAGCCAACCCATAATGAGCTTTCCTTCAGACGTGCCGTTTCGGTGTCTGTAGTTTTAAATGCTAATGAGGAGGAAAAGGCGGGGCAAGGTGTAGTGTGGGTGTTTACATTGGATATATTGCAATGGCACTTAGACACGCAGTCGTTCAGATGTTGCGAACGCATCTTTTCACACTCATTCACACCATAAGACGATATTAAAGTGTTAATAACTACATCTTTAAAGAAATATCAACAGTAAAACCTTTACCTCTCCTAAAAAAAGAAAGAAAAATTACCTACCTTTCGGAGTTGTTCGCGTCGCTGCCGTAGTGATTTCGTACGTGAAGTGCGAACACCGCAGTGTGTGAGCTGTTATTCAGTGCGTATGAGAACTGTCAGCGCAATGTTTCGCGCGATGGTCGTTTTCCTTCAAAGTGGTGGGATTTCTCTTACAAATAGCCTACGTTCAGTCAAAGAGCTGCGAACGCAGTCAATAGCTTTTAGAAATCCATGGTAACCGAGAAAGCCCTCCACAACTTCGCTCTACTGTGACCGAGTAAATGAAATTTATCCATTGATCCTTCTGGGGATTGGATGAAGGAAGTAAAAAAAGACTTCTGTGATCATTTGTGCATTCAATTATTGAGCAACTTTTGTGCTTCGATCGGTCACACGCCATGATATCTCTCGAGGATAAACTAAAATCGCGCGCGCGCGTTCGTACTTCCTAGCTCGTTTTCTCATTGGCGGGTCAAATTCTCTGGGCGGGCAAAGCAGAGAAGGGGGAGGTAACCTCCCCTTATATGACGTCATATAGGGGGAGATTCAAGATCAGCCCGTCTGAGATCTCATTTTCTCACAGGCAGAGAAAGATAGCCAAAACTCGGTTTACACCGACTGAAATTTCTAGACACGAGGGGACCAAATACAGGCTAGGGGAACTAATATTAATGTTAAAAAGAAAGTGAACCTCAGAAAGTGAAAATTTCATGTCAGGGGACCTTTAAGGGCTGGGTTCAGGTCAATAAACAGGCAAGGCTCAGATCTGGGGCAGACTGGAGTGTGGAGGCAATAGAGCTCGTAGTCAGGCAGGCGGAGGATCGGGGCAGGCAACAGATATCGAAGACAGGTAGACTGGCGTAATTGACAAGGGCTGGCGGCATGTAATCGTGGTCGTAGACAGGCAGGGTAAGAACACAGGAGATCAAGTAGCAGGTTGATAATTAAACGCTCAGTAATGCAGCCGGAACAAACAAGACTTTGCAGTGAAAGCACAGACACGCGTGATTTAAATAGCGTGGCGATAATGGGAAACAGCTGCGTGCAATCGAGCCAGGTATGTGGGGTTAGGGAAGTGTGGTTAAATCTCGGGTGAATTAGATCTCCAGTGGCCGGTTGAGGAGGCGCATTCACCAGCGTTCGTGACAGCAGGTATAAGAGCCAATCACCTTATATACGGTATACAGACATCACCTGTCATTCAACTCACTAACGTGCATGCACATTTCGTGTTTGAGGGTAACATGAGGTCAACATTCAGTTGAGTGAAACACGATTGATTCATGTGTTAATACACACTGCATTAATAAATCAGTAAACACGTTTAGGCAGGGGGTAATAAGACTAGTCTTCCACTGGACATGACACACTCAATTCACTGACTTATGCAGCCGAATTGCTCCTTGTTACAGCTCCCCGTTACTGGAAGAATGGGATGAGAAAAGCTGACTCTGGATCAGAGGCTCCGAGCAATGTTCTACATTTATTGTGTATGCAGAGAAAATGTCTTGTCTTGAAATAAACCGTTTTTATGACATTTTGGTAGCATTAAATACAATTCTATTCAAGTTGTATCAACATGCACGTTTGGAGTTGTATGTGATCAACCAGTGGCGTCTGTACACAGCGTGGATCAACTCAAAACAAGCGAGCTCTGAGATGACTTTAGTGAAAATATTCTTTTATTATCAGACACATTCCTTGAACATGTTAGACTGGCATTCCTCACTGAATCTGATCCTGACTTCTGAAAAACATCTTAAGTTTTCTCTGGCATTGTCGATGGGCACATGATGACAGATATGATGCAGGTCAAGTGTTAGACTTCACTGCTTTAGGGAACACAGTCACTATTCTTCATTATTCATATTGACCCTTCATTATAAATATGATGTGAAGACCTACTATCTAAATATCTGTTTGTTTAGTATGTTGTTTGACATTGTGTTGTACAGTAGCTAGCATGACCTGTACTGTCTCTTGTCTGCAATGCATGACGTGTTCGTATGGAATGTATAGCAGAAGAGAAAGTGGAGGAGAGAAAAAAGTAAAGCAAAAGTAACTTAACACTTTATTTTCCATAAAAAGTAACTGTTTAATGAATTAAGTTTCTTTTTAAGCAGTTACTTTTAAAAGTAACATCACCCAACACTGTATATATATATTTATAGCATATATACACTACCGTTCAAAGGTTTAGGGTCATTTATTCTTTCTTTATTTTTTTTATTCATTTTTATATTTTTGTCTACAAAACCAATTTCAAACATTTAAGCATACGCCTTCAGATCAAAAGGTTTTTAAGATCATGAGAATCATTTCAGGCAAGTGACCCCAAACTTTTGAACGGTAGTGTATATATTATATACAGCATCTATACAGTGTATATACGTATATATATATATATATATATATATATATATATATATATATATATATATATATATATATATATATATATATATATATAAATAAGTTAACTGTCTGCTGTGGCTAAGAAATGTGACATGAATGACTCACTGGAACACAACATCAGTGTTCTTACTGCGCTCTAATATGGGTTTAACCTCATTTCCATTCGGTAATTAAAAAACCCATTGGACACAATAAGCATTACTCTCCATTCTGCAACACTATTTATCAAAAAGCCAACACTGTACAAGACTCTCTAGTTCTTTAGAAGAAACATATTGTACATGTGGGTGAATCTCGTGGAAAACATGTCCACGTCACACTTTACTCCAAAATCAAAAGAAAGGAACATGAAATTACATTGTGCCTGTTTTTAGACAATAAACCACCTCTGGGTTCTCGGAGACACAATCTGACAAAACTCTGTGACAGCTCAATCTATAGCAGTATGATAAAGCCCCATATGAATTATTTAACTGAATGAACTGATAATAATAGTATTGTGTTATGCACACATTGCTGACAGCTGGTGTGTCTGATCCTCACAGTCAGTTCACAAAGTGGGTTTAGAGCGCTTAAGAAATCTGATTAGCTTTTGAATGGAGAACCACTAACCTGATAGATGCCGTCAAGTTCACTTCATCAGACTTACCTGCCCCAGAGGAACATTATACTGCTCAGAGGTTGCTCTTTCAAAGCTCAGGAGACTAACTGGGGTGCTTAATTATATTTCGTTGAGGTATCCTCTTTGGTTCTCTTAAAACTCTTTTGGAAAGAACTAAAAAGCACAAAAGAGTTATAAAATGAATGTTGATGGCACAGCTCAGTACAGGTCTTGGAAGAATTTGGCAGGAAATGTTTGAGGTTGTGTTGAGATCTTTGGCTTTTGATGTTGGTTGTGACAGGGTGGATTATACACACCCGGTCCCTTATCAGGCTAATTAAGCCTCTGAGAGGGATAAAGGCTGGCTGCGGATGATGGTGAGAAAGAAAGAGAGCTGACCGTCATGTGTGTGTTTGTGTCTTTTGTTTAAGGTTTTCATTAAACTATTACTTATATTGTCAAGCCGGTTCTCGCCTCCTCCTTTCCCTTATCCCTTTACAGGTATCTCAGCAAATGTGAGCACAGTTTGAGATCTCTTCTGAGACTCAAGAGCAGACACGTGTGAGATTCTTTATCTCCAGAGGAACATTTAAGCACCAGGAGACTAATGTCGTTTATTAAAGCTATTAAAGAAATATCATTTGTGAGTTTTCTTTCTCATGGGACTAAAATTTTGTACATACATTAACACTGTCTGATAATCAGAAACAGTGGGTTGAATTTTCTTTTGCTTAAATCGGTCTGTTCTTACCAAAATGCAAAACACTGTCCCCAGTGCCCAAAGTGGTAAGTATTGTGGAGTGTATGGGCATGCGTGAGCTCCATTTTCAGAGTTAAATGTCCATGGAGGCAGTAGCGGTTCTAGCTTGTTTGGTGCCCTGGGCAAAACCCGCTTCAACCCCCCCCGCAAAATGCCTAAAATCTGCCACTGCATGGAGGAACACCAAACCTAAATTGGAGTTAAGATGTAATGTTAGTGGGGAAAATGCAACCTCCAAATTAAGCTCATCTTCCTGGATTCAGCACAGGATCTGAACCCGGTCTCCCATACTGATGATGCAATACACCTTCGGATGCACCACAAGGGAAGGTAAACACACTGGAGATGATGGGAGATGGCACTTGACAGCGAGTCCGTATAATGTGGGTGATTAGGGTAATGGAACTCTCTGAAATGACATGCCGACTTCCTGTGTGATCATGTTGCCAAGAATAGTATGTTATAGAAAATTTTATGGATTTTGTTGTTTAACATTTTAAAGACCTTTTCACTTCTATTCAAAATATTTGGCAACAAAAACAACACATATAAAACATTTTTAAAACCAAAATTCTCCAAAATCACGGTTCTCAAAACCAGTTTTGATACCATAGCAAAAATATGCTCATTTGGTAATGTGATATCGAACACACACACCTTTAGCTTATTTAAAGTTAAAGTTCAATGTGAACAATAAAGTCAAATAAATGCATTTTTCCTTCAAGTTTTTCTCAATTAAATATGTATTTAAGTGTTTTAAGTATGAATATTTCCCTATGGAAATCGGTTTTATTTTTTTCCCAAATCCTGTTTTCCTATCTTTTTTTTCTAAGTTTAATTTAATTATCAAAATGGTGTCTAATCAAATTAATTCTTAAAACTTTAAACAAGTAAACATAATCAATTGCTTTTCAACATTTTATTGCATTTTTTTAAACAAACTTTTATTCAGTACAACAGCAGTCTTGCTTGTGATATATTGCTTATTTATTATTATTAATAATAATACAATAAATATACAATTTTACTATACAGTTGCACTTCATTTCAGTTGCAATTTCTTTAATTTCAGCTTCAAGCTTTTATATTGAATCGTGCTTTTATTTTGACTTTTTTCTTCTCGACTGAATCTACACTTCTCCAGATAAGCAGTTTACCAGTTGGCCCAGTGTGGTAGTTAAAGTGTAAATGCTGTGATTTAATTATAAAGATATATACTACAGTATATAGTCTTCATGTGCTGCACGCTTCAGTGTGGATTAGTGCTCTGTCATCTCTCATACAATGCAAAATATTCTCAGTGTCTGTTGAGTTTCCATTGGATGAGCGAGTGGCTTCACACATTAATTTAAAGCATGCTACTCATACAGACTAAGATTGCAGCCCTTTGTGGTTTAATATTAACAATAGAGCATATCTCGATTTTTATTTGAATAATTGTCCATTTCAGCATAAACAGTCGTGTGTCTGTCAGACACTGCGCTGGACTGAATTGAGTTGGCCTTCGGTACTACCAGTCCTGCTTAAACTCTGATATTGTGACATATTTTATATTTTAGTATTGACTGGGTAACAAAGTACTGTTACTTTTGCCATCACTACATTCAGGGATCAGAACAGATCTACACTATTGATTTAAGGACCTGCACGTCAAGTTTTGTAAACTTTGTGGTTTCCTGCCCCAGTTCTGCCCTCGTAGCGCAGACCTCTCAGGGTACCAAACTTTCAGTATGCAAGTCCTGATGAGGCCTGAACTAGACAACAGCACCTAGTGTACATGGAAAAAGCTGTCAAATCTTTAACACCCGACACTGCTCTCAAATGCCAAAAGAACCTCCCATAAGCCCAAAGGCGACTCTGCGAAAATAAACATTGTGCTTTTCCTCCAAAAATCCCTGTGTATCAGATATCACAATATGAAAGGCTGGAACCCAGTTGACTTTCTAAGCTCTATATGTCATGCTTTTGTCTTTTTTTGTGGATAAGGGATTAGAGGTAACCGTAGAAGGGGGGAGAGGCACATGGGCGACTAACCGGCTTTTACAACTCTAATGGACGCGAAACAGCTTTGAAATTGCAGCATGTAGTAAAGTTAACAGCCGAGCAAGGAAATGTAAAAGACTTTATTGCCATTAACAGAAATTCAGCATCAATGGGGGTCTAAACTAGACCACAGCAGTTAGTGCGGCGTCAATGGGCTTTGAAATGTAGGAATTTGAGTTTGGTTTCTAAAGTGACAAGAAACAAACAACATACTGTATGAGATTTCTTTCTGTTGTATATACATTTCTGCATTTTCTCATCAAATAAGTATCATGTGAAGTTCTAAACGTTATATATTATATATTCATTTACTCACCCTCATAATTTTTATTGTGGCTCGTTTTACGTATCACGGCAGTGTTGTGGTGAAACACTTGAGGCGCTACAACAACAATGATTTTTATTCACTTTCCTAACCACAAAATGATGAGGTTTCACCTCACATTTGCTTTTTCTATCGTTTAGGTTTTAGGTTTAGGGATTAGAGCATTAAACTTAAAAACCCCTTTTGTGTTCCTCTAAAGGCTAATTTGTACTTATTGGGTGAACAGTTTTTGTTTAACTAAAATGCTAATGCTTTCCTTAGGTAATATTTCTCCTGTTCGTTCACATCCCTGAAATGTTATTTATTTATTTTTTTATTATTTATTTATTTATTTTTTCTCCCAATTTTGGAATGCCCAATGCCCACTACTTAGTAGGTCCTCATGTTGGCACGGTTACTCACCTCAATCCGGTTGGCGGAGGACAAGTTTCAGTTGCCTCCACTTCTAAGATCGTCAATCCTATCACGGGACTCGTTGTGCATGACACCGCGGAGACTCACAGCATGTGGAGGCTCATGCTACTCTCCACGATCCACACACAACTCACCACACGCCCCATTGAGAGCGAGAACCACTAATCACCACCACGAGGAGGTTACCCCATGTGACTCTACCCTACCTAGCAACCAGGCCAATTTGGTTGCTTACAAGTCCTGGTTGGAGTAACTCGGCACACTCTGGATTCAAACTCGTGACTCCAGGGGTGATAGTCAGCGTCAATACTCACTGAGATACCCAGGCCCCCACATCCCTGAAATTCTTGACCTAGGTGACCTAGAGCATTAATGATTGGTTCATTTTAATCTTGGGTGTGGTTTGGATGTGACATTCTTAATTGCGCAATATGTCAATGTTAAAATGGACAACTTTAAAGCCCATCTCTCCGAGGCTAATATAAAATCAATATTACAACAGAGACAGCTTCCCTACTGATGTGTCATCCGCAACAAAATTAGGCTTCTTCCACTGATTAAAAGGCTTAAAGAAAGTCTGCACCGGAAGAAATGAAGGCAGAATTGTCTTTTTGGAGTAAACTACGGTTTAAAACATGGTCCTTTTTTTATCAGGGGCTCAGATGAATCGGATCGTTCTTAACTGCCCGCTGTCATGACCGGGCCAGAGCAGGTCGTAGTACTCTGCCAATCTGCTAAATTGATGTCCTCTCTGGAGAAAAATCTTGTCCTGGAGCGAACTACAAGGCAAAGGCAGGTATCTGGTGTCCTGACCTCAGCATTAGAAACCCAGCTCCACGATGCCCACAACCACAGGGCCGCCCATTGTTTACCGTCCCGCTGCTCTCAATACAGCCACAGATACAGTTAAAAGCACCAGCCAGTGAACGTGATTAAATTTCTCTGTATCAATCATTCTAACACAAAGTGTTCGATTGTGTCCCTGCGAGTCGCACACAATAGACAAAGCTCCTCACAGTTGAACTGAGAAAAGTAGAATGTGTCTAGTGCTTTCTAGCCTGTGAAAAGCAACCGCACATCAAAGACGGGCCACGCAGGTAACACAATGCAGCATCGGTGCTCGTATGACGGCGCGTTGCGTTTCGTCGCACATGTGTGTGCGCGTTCATGTGTCCTTCGCATGAAGTAACGACCTCCGAACAACTCGGGACATTAAAACAGTCCGCTCGAAGCCACAACAAGCCTTTGTGTTCGGCAAGATCACGAGATTCTACACGCTGCTGAGGAAAAGGAGCGATAAAATGACATTCTACACGGTGGGGACAATCGACGTATACAGATCACAAAGATACTACTGTGGGACATTTTCTTTTCTCCACTGAACACAAAAGATTCCAGTAGTTACTTTAAACCACTCACTTACACGGGTAATCTTGATGTGTGAAAGAAAGGGTCCGGCGCTGTCACCCGTGACCCATGCCTGTACTTCTGAGGTTCTGTGGTAACACAATAAGAGTTCAAGCAGTGTGAAACAACAGATGTGCAAGTCGTGCGTTAAGAGTGAGCTCTCTGTTGAATCTTGAAAAGTTTGCTCTACTGAAAATGCACATTTAGTCATGATTTGTTTTGCTACTTCACTCAAACATTTCTCATCATGTTTCTCCAGCTCTGCTCTCAACATTCAATTTACAACTCTATACTCTTTCTGTACTCTATCTCAACAATTTACTTTTGTGTCAATTTGTCTTAAGGAATTGTCAGATAAACATTTGAGATGAAGTTGATACTTCTTTAACAAATAACTGGGAACTCCATTATGTTTCTTACATAATACACTCAAAAAACCAAAACAAATTAATGATAAAAAAAAAATCACCTCTTTTTGAAATGTAAGCATTTCAATTTCATTACAAATTCAGTTGATTAATAAAAAAATAATAATAATTGAATAATTTTTTAGTTTTCAGTTACTCAAAAATGTTATCTTTTGTTTTGAAATTGAAATGAGTAAATCTTAAAATTATTATTATTAGTATTCAATCTGGTTTAGTTATCATGTATATATGAACACATCAATTCTTCAACTTTGGACACTTTTATGCCCCAGTTGTTGAATTAAAAAACCTAAAAATAAAATATATTTGAACTTTTTTAATAATTTTTTATTCTTATTGTTTATTACATTATATCATTATATAATTCACCATTTATTTTTGGCCCTTTTCAAATTTTTGTCCCAGACTCAGACATTCAATATTAAACTATGAGAATACATTATAAAAATATATATTATTACATGTTTAAAACTATGATCATTTAAAATGCATCTGTTTTATTCAGGATTTTTCTGAGGAGCCGAAAATGTTTCGGCCGCAACTGTGGCTCGGTTCAGCGACGTGGCCTGGAGGACAAAAAGTCTCATTCCCTCCATCAGGAAACAGAGGTTACATCCATAACCTAGACATTCCCCGTCTGTCGCTCACTTCGACGATGTGTTGAAGAAGCGACATTGGGGTCCAATTTAAATCACGCCATGCACTGAGCCGTGTACGTGTACTGCTGACATAGGAGCGGGCAGGTAATTTACATGCCAAAGCGACCAGCTGTGTCAGACTGCACGTACCCTTCCCCCACTCCCCATAAAATCGTCAGAGCCTTCCGGTTCTCATTGAAGACATCATCTTACAGGCCTTGGAGGGGAGCACAGGGCGACCCCGCCAGGTGGCGGTGTTCTCGGGGCACAACTGTATCGCTCAGTCCACCTGGGGGACCGCCATGTACCCCTGGGCCGCTCCGCCGTCGAGGGTAGTGAGAGCGGATGAGCGAGAGGCTTTGTGACGGGCGGAGAAGGGTGTCCTCCACGAACTCGTCATCATGCACTTCCGGGAAGAAAATAACCGGGGGGGGGGGGTGCAGCTGTGAGCAGTGCGCAGACCCAAGGAACCAATCATTAAGCAGCGAAGGCTGTGGAGATGACAGAGGGTTCCAGTCCAGCCCCACGCTGCGGCGGCCCGGGCAACAATGTTGGACATCTGGGAGTCAGCCTCAAACTGGGCGTGCTGGCCCATAGGCGGCAGCCCAGTCGAGTCATCCACGTCAGACGCCGGACCACTCTCCAATGCAGCGGCGAGCTCATCCAGCTCGGGGGCTCAAGAGGATAGGCAGGCTGGCCGTGAGGCGAGCCGCTGTTGTGCCAGGGGGCGGGTAGATCGCGGGGGTGTAACCAGCAGAAGTGAGCCCGCTGCCATCCTCAGATTGCCTCCATCGCCAGATGGGTCATCCTCAATCCCGTGGGAAGAAGGAACGATGCAGGGGGTGGCTGGAGTGGCGTTCCTTCTGTTGAAGGAAAACCGTGACCGCAACGTTGCCATGGTCATGTTCTCGCAGTTAGAACATGAGCCATCCACAAATGCTGCCTCGGTGTGATCGCAGCCCATACACATGAGACAGCGCCTGTGGCCATCAGAAGTGGAGAGCACTCTACCACATCCAGGAAATACACAGGGCCGGAAACGCATCTTTATAAAGACGCGTTCTGAAAAGGACGTTCAACGGCAGCTGTGTTATTGCTCTTTTAGCTAAATAACTTTTTTAGAGAAAATCAACTCTTTTAGCGCCCAGGGGCAAACTGCACTGCCGTGCAGAGAAGGGAGAAAGCCACTGATATGCGCCGTAGATCCAACAGCAATTGCTCAGAGATGAGAGGAACAGTGTGTGACTCACAGCTCGCTATATACACAACCATCGGCTCCTAAGAAAATTTCTGAATGAAGCAGATGCATTTCCCCTCTTTTATACCCGTATGTCCAGGGGCGGGACATGCAAATTCTGTCTGCCAATTTCTCATTGTACTTTTCTCATATATCAGAGATGCAAAAGGCGCTCAAGAGAGACCCATAGTGTTGCTACTTTGACACAACGTCAAAGTGAGCATCAGACAGGGAACTTTACTTTCTAGAAGTCCACCGTTCCAAAAGTGCCTAAAGTTAAAGAAACATAATTTTTAAATTATTTGCTTATATTATATTACTTATATAAAGTTTTTGAAGGCAGAACTGTTCCCTGTCAAAAGCTACACTTAATGCTGCTCTTGATTCAGCGCCTTGGGAATGTTTTTTAGGAGTGACCAGCTGTGAATATGTGTGCAACACGTCAATGAAATTGACTAGACCCTTTATAGCCTCTGTTGGTGACGTCATCAGAATGCATCAGTAACAGGGCTATAAAAAGATGTGCCACAGGTGCATCATCAGGTCTTTTGGCTTCAGACCACTCCGTGAAGTGTTTGTACTTTTCAAGCTCTCTGTTTTTCTTTGATAGTCATTCAATTGTGGGAAAGAGAAGAAAAAAAAAGAAGAGTGATCAACAAAGCAAATGGTGTGTGTTTCCATGCTTATGTCCTATGACTGAATCGGACACACACCAGTTTTGCTTTGTTTGTTTGGCGGGTGTGAGCATTGTGAGCTGTTCACAGTGAAGATGCTGCGCACTTGTCTCACTTACTTCCAAAAAGCCGGCACCCACCATTCCACCGTGGTGCTCGTGTATAGATCTGGATGAGGAGCGAGAGACGGGTCCGTCCCTATCACTCGCTCTCTCTCTCTCCAAGTCCAGCTGGTGCCTCGCGTGTTCTTGAAGCACACCCGGCGCCTCTTCAGTTCTCGAGGGGGACAGTGACTCACTTGGGTCTGCGGACTTTGAGTTGCCGACCTCAGAATGTTTTCACATAATGATAAAGCATTTGAGGAATTACTCGAGGAGGTTACTCGTGCGGTGGCCAGATTACAGCTAGACTGGCCACGCAAACAAGAGACCCCCAAAAGGTCGAAATTAGAAGATTTCTGTCTGGTGGTCAGGGGAAGGGAAAACAGAACCTTACCTATGAGGCGCGCAATCATGCTTCGCCAGGAGGCATCAGGGCTCATTCTACCAGGGGGGTTGCTTCTTCTAAAGCTTTGGCAGAGGGTGCCCCTCTGCAGCATGTTTGTAATGTGGCAGGCTGGTCCTCTCTGCACACATTCATAAGATTATATGGTTTGGATGTTCATGCCATTCCGGGCTCTCAAATTCTTGAGTTAACATCACAAGCTCATGTCTGAGATATTTTCGTGTTCTTGTGAGCACAAACTTCACAACTGTAAGGGGTCCAGACACCCACAGTGCAGCGGCGTGGGCATTCTCATTCCCAAAGCACTGAATCAAGCGCAGCATTAAGTATAGCTTTCGACAGGGAACGTCTCAGGTTACTTAACTGTAACCCTTGTTCCCTGAAAAAGCGGAACGAGATGTTGCGTTTCATTGCCACACTGAGGATGTTCCAGGACTGCTCTTCAGACAAATATACCTGACGATGCACCTGTGGCACATCTTTTTATAGCCCTGGTACTGGCGCATTCTGATGATATACAGGAGGCTATACAGGTTCTAGTCAATTTAATTGACGTGTTGCACACATATTCACAGCTGTCACTCCTAAAATACATTCCCAAAGCAATGAATCAAGCGCAGCATCTCGTTTTTTTCTCGGTTAAAGCTTTTTCAGGGAACAAGGGTAACAGTTAAGTAACCTGAGACGTTCTCTTTAAAATTCCTAATTTCCCCAGGGAATTCAGTGTCTCTCATTCCATATTCCTGAAAACAGACCAATGAGCGTGGTTATTTTAACCAGACATTAATCATTTATTTAATTAAACGCTTTAGAGACACTTGAGTTTGTGCAGCAAGACAACACAATCCACTCGTGAATTTTTAAAACAAAATTTCAATGAGACCGACAAAATGATGAGAGAAGATTTGTGAAATAAACAGGAAGAGTAACAGCATAGATAATATATATAAGCAACAATCATGCATGTATATATACATATAGAACTACTCACCAGAGATAATCATCTGAGAAATATTTCACAGCTTTACATTAGAACTCTTATGATGCTTAAATATATATTTAGGATTAAATTAAAAGGGGGACATACCAAATACTAAGACATATTCAAATAATTTCATTTAGAATTTTCTTATAATTGAATTTGTTATGACTATGACCTCACTATACTGTACTGTATATATATTTCACATATTCACACATGACAACTTACAAAAGACCATTTGCTGGGTATCTGAGAGATATATCATATCTTTGCATTTCATAATAAATAAAACGCTAATTTGTTGATATTTGTGTCCACATTCTTTTGCAAATCTGCACGTTGTGTCCTAAAATAGAGATTTAACACTGAAACTCGTGCAGCTTAAGATCTTTAAAGATGTTCATGAGTCAATAGAGATTATCTTAGAATGTGATGATGATGTATGAAAGGTGAGGTGTGGATTGTAAATTACAGGTGTGACCCCTCATCGTTCACGTCTCACATGATTTATTGAGTTTGTCGTTCACTAGAAAGAGTTCAAATATGGGAGGTCTGAACTTCCTGTTATCTCTGACCTTTGCTGACCTCTCGTGAAGAGAGCTCGTCTGCTGAATTTCAAAGCTAATGCATTACTCAAAGAGAGGTCGGAGTCGTACGGACCTGTCCGATAATTAAATTCAAAGTTATTTTAAAGTCAGAGAGCTGCTGATTTAAAGCAATCATATAACGTAATGTATTTCATGCATTCCATGAAGGTTTCACTGATAGCATACTACCATACTGCAGTATATAGTATGATTATTATGCACATTTTAGAAAAATTATCAAAATGCACAATATACACCCCACGTATCAGATCGTCCATTTCAGTATTGTGAGTCATCTTTACTTCTTCTCTGATCACTGTGCGATCTCTACAAGTAAGCTTATAAAGTAATTAAATTAAAATGAATGTTTAATGTGCATTTATTTATTTATTTGGCAAGTAGTCTTGTAATAAGATGCATAATGAGCATTCAAGTCATTTTTATTTGTATACCGCTTTTCACAAAGCAGTGTTACAGAAAATCATGCATTAACAAAAAATGAAACTGTAATATCAATAGTAAAGTCTAAGAGTCATCATTGTGTCATTTCATTGAATATGATTGTAAATTGAGTATAAAAATTAAATATTACTTGTATTTATAACCCCTATGTGTCATGAGTCAGGTTTTTCTGGATCAGTCTTGCTTCGAAGTATTATCCGTGCCCTGCTGTTGCTGCTGCATGTGAACCTGTTCGGTTCTCTCTCCCTGACTGAGACTTCTACTCCTGTCATCAAGCCTGCTCCAAGGGAGTCCTGATCTGTTTTCTCATCGTGACAGGAGTCTGCTCTTCTCTTTAAGTTACTCTATCCAGTTCTCTGTGCATTAACGAGAGACTGCCTTTGTTCGTTATATCTTCATTAAAGACTGTTATTTCTGTCATCTCTGCCTTTGGATCCATCATTTTTCATCGTGACAGAATAATCCGACCACACACATGGATCCAGCAGATGAGATGCCCGTCCGGGCGGCGGTCCAGATCCAGGGAACTATGCTCGGCAGACACGAGGAGGAGTTAGCCGCCGCTCTTCAGGCCGTGAGGAGTCTTACAGCTCAAGTGTCTGACTTGTCTGCTCGTTTACTTCACCAGGGATCTTCCTTATCTCACAACCGACAGCTGCCCCCAGAGCCGCGAATCAACAATCCATCCTGTTATGCTGGTGAGCCTACTGAGTGCAGAGCCTTTCTCATTCAATTTGAGATTGTTTTTTCTCTTCAGCCTCAGACGTATGCGGAGGATCGGGCTCGCGTTGCATATGTTCTCTCTCTCCTCACGGGACGTGCACGCGAGTGGGGAACGTCGGTCTGGGAGGCACACTCTGCATGCTGTAGCAAGTACGGGTCTTTTAAGAATGAGATGATTAAGGTCTTCGATAGATCCGTCTTCGGCAGTGAAGCTTCACGTCTTCTTGTTGTCCTACGTCAGGGCAGAAGATCTGTGGCTGACTTCGCTATTGAGTTCCGTACACTAGCAACTACTAGTGAGTGGAATGAGCCTGCACTAATCGCTTGCTTTCTTGAAGGGTTGAATTTAGACCTTAAGGAGGAGATTTACGCACGGGGGTCGCCAACTCAGCTCGATCAGCTCATCGATCTGGCCATTCGCCTGGACAAGTGTTTCGAGCAGAGGCGACGAGTTCATTCTCCCTTTTCCACATCAGGTGATAATTTTTCTTCTGCTGCTGTTCCCGTTCAGAACCAGCCTGATGTTGAGCCCATGCAGGTTGGGAGCGTGCGCATCTCCTCGGAGGAACGACAGCGGCGAATAATTAACCGTCTCTGTCTCTACTGTGGTACAGCTGGTCACTTTGTTTCATCCTGCAGTTTAAAAGCCAAGGCTCGCCAGTAGACGGAGGAGTACTGGTGAGTGCTTCTGTCATCTCCTCATCACCCAGGTCTCGAACTGCGATCTCCGCTGTTATCCGTCGGGCTGGGTTCTCTGCGACTGGTCTTGCTCTCATCGACTCAGGTGCTGAGGGCAATTTTATCGATGAGAAGTGGGCTCGTGAACACAAGATTCCCTTGGTCGATTTGACTGAGACTGCCTCTGTCTTTGCCCTGGATGGCAGAGAACTCACTTCAGTTCGTCGCGTCACCAGTCCGGTTAGTCTCATTGTTTCCGCCAATCATCAAGAGACAATTTCTTTTTATGTTTTTCAGTCTCCCTTTACCCCCCTTGTTTTAGGACATCCCTGGCTTATCCTACATAATCTTCAGATTGACTGGGTTAAGGGGTCTATTCATTCATGGAAATTATCTTGTCATGTAGATTGTCTGGTATCTGCGGTCTCCCCCGTGTCTTCTGTTTCTGTGTTTCAGGAGGAGCCTGAGGATTTGTCTGGAGTCCCGGAGGAGTACCATGATCTGCGGGCGGTTTTCAGTCGCTCCCGGGCGGTTTCTTTACCGCCCCACCGTCCGTACGACTGCTCTATCGAACTCCTACCTGACACCATGCCTCCTCGCGGTAGACTGTGCTCTCTTTCAGCGCCCGAACGAGAGGCTTTGGAGAAATATCTCACAGAGTCCCTCGACGCGGGGATCATTGTTCCTTCTTCGTCTCCCGCCGGTGCTGGGTTTTTCTTTGTAAAGAAGAAGGATGGGTCTTTGCGTCCTTGTATCGACTATCGAGGGCTGAATGACATAACAGTCAAGAACCGTTATCCCTTGCCTCTTATGTCGTCTGCTTTTGAGATCCTACAGGGCGCAAAGATATTTACAAAGTTAGACTTGCGCAACGCTTACCATTTGGTGCGTATCAAGGAGCGAGACGAGTGGAAGACCGCGTTCAACACTCCTGTCGGGCACTTTGAATATCGGGTTTTATCTTTCCGTCTGGTCAACGCTCCTGCTGTTTTTCAAGCCTTAGTCAACGATGTCTTGAGAGACATGCTTAACGTTTTTGTTTTCGTTTACCTGGATGACATCTTAATTTTCTCACCATCTCTCCAGGTACACGTTCAACACATTCGCCGTGTCCTGCAGCGTTTATTAGAGAATCGCCTTTTTGTTAAGGCTGAGAAATGCGCGTTTCACGCCCAATCGGTTACTTTTCTCGGTTCGGTTGTTTCAGCGGAGGGGATTAGTATGGACCCTGACAAGGTTCGAGCAGTTCTCGATTGGGCTGTTCCTGATTCTCGAGTCTCGCTCCAA
The DNA here is from genome assembly GCF_025860055.1 of Xyrauchen texanus. Lineage (NCBI taxonomy): Eukaryota > Metazoa > Chordata > Actinopteri > Cypriniformes > Catostomidae > Xyrauchen > Xyrauchen texanus. The sequence goes on along the minus strand of NC_068314.1, from coordinate 2,474,476 downwards.
CGATTTCTGGGGTTTGCAAATTTTTACCGGCGTTTTATTCTAAACTTTAGCCAGGTTGCCGCTCCCCTTACCGCTCTCACCTCGTCCAAGACCAAGTTTGCTTGGTCAGAGGAGGCTCAGGATGCGTATGACCATCTAAGGATGGTCTTTACCTCCGCGCCCATCCTGATCACTCCTGATCCCGAACGTCAGTTTATCGTTGAGGTCGATGCCTCCGACATCGGGGTAGGAGCTGTCTTGTCGCAACGCTCTTCCCAGGATGACAAGGTTCATCCGTGCGCGTTTTACTCCCATCGTCTTTCGCCGGCGGAGCGCAACTACGACGTTGGTAACCGAGAACTCCTGGCGATCCGTCTGGCGCTTGGTGAGTGGCGACACTGGCTTGAAGGAGCCAGTGTACCATTCATTGTCTGGACGGATCATCGCAATCTGGAGTACATTCGCTCTGCTAGACGTCTTAATGCTCGTCAGGCCCACTGGGCATTATTTTTTGATTGCTTTGATTTTTCTATTTCCTTTAGACCCGGTTCCAAGAACCTCAAACCAGACGCTCTTTCTCGACAGTTTGACTCATCAGAGGACGCCTCGACCGATGAGATGGTTTTACCTCAGTGCTGTGTGGTCGGGGCAGCCGTCTGGGGAGTGGAACAAGCGGTTAAGCGTGCTCTTTCGCACACTACTAGACCACCCCGCGCTCCTGAGGGAACTTTGTATGTACCCGAGGCCGTTCGTTCGACGGTTCTTCGCTGGGGGCATTCTTCTAAATTAGTCGCGCACCCCGGGGTAAGAGGAACGCTAGCGGTTATCCGTCAGAGATTTTGGTGTCCCACTCGTGAGCGCGATATTCAGCGTTTTGTTGCTGCTTGTTCTATCTGCGCCCAGACCAAGTCTAGTAACAATCCTCCGGCGGGTCTTCTCAGACCTCTTCCCATTCCTTCGCATCCCTGGTCTCATATCGCATTGGATTTTGTTACCGGGCTTCCTCTTTCGGCTGGTAATACGGTCATTCTCACCGTCGTGGACCGTTTCTCCAAGGCTGCGCATTTTATCCCGCTTCCCTAAATTACCGTCGGCTCAGGAAACCGCCCAGATTATGGTGGATCACGTATTCAAGATCCATGGTCTTCCTTCGGACATTGTGTCTGACAGAGGCCCTCAATTCACCTCTCAGTTCTGGAGGGAGTTCTGTCGCCAGATAGGGGCTTCCCCCAGTCTGTCGTCAGGATTCCATCCACAGACCAATGGGCAAGCTGAAAGGACCAATCAGATTCTTGGTCGCATGTTGCGTAGCCTCACCTCTCAGAATCCCGTGTCATGGTGCGATCAGTTACCCTGGGCCGAATATGCCCATAATTCTCTTCCATCGTCCGCTACTGGGTTATCTCCGTTTGAGGGTTGCCTCGGTTACCAACCGCCTGTTTTCTCTTCGCAGGAGTCTCAGGCCTCTGTTCCGTCTGTCGAAACTTTCATTCAGAGGTGTAAACGTACTTGGAGGAGGGTGAGATCTGCCTTATGTCAAACTAGGGAACGTACACGTCGAGCCGCCAATCGCCGCAGAGTTAGACCTCCCAGATATGTCTGCGGTCAGAAGGTGTGGTTATCCACCCGCAATTTACCTATTCAAGAGACGTCTCGTAAGCTCATGCCCCGTTTTATTGGGCCCTTTACTATTACCAAGGTTATTAGTCCAGTCGCTGTTAGGCTTAGACTGTCCGGTCAGATGCGTCGCGTCCATCTGGTCTTTCATGTCTCTTGTATTAAACCCATTATTCGTGCGCCCGCCCGCACCTCTCTCCCCCCTCCTCCCATCGACGAGGGGGCCTCTATCTACAGAGTCCGCAGGCTCCTCGACGTTCGCCCTCGGGGGCGTGGTCACCAGTTTTTGGTGGACTGGGAGGGGTATGGTCCTGAGGAGAGGCGGTGGATTCCAGCCCGGGACATCCTGGACCGCTCGCTGATTGATGACTTCTACCGGTCCCGTCAGGCTCCTTCCTCGAGCGCCTAGAGGTGCTCGTTGAGGGAGGGGTACTGTCACGAGTCAGGTTTTTCTTCCTTTTTGATTCTCGCACTCACTCGCATGCACGCAGACTCACACCCACACACACACACACTCTCTCTCTCTTCTGCTTCGTTCTGCAGGCCTCTCTCTACCCGCACCTGTTAGTCACTGCAATCAGCTCAGCTGATTTGCTTTGACACCTGTTTCTACTTTTCCCTAACTGCGCACCCTTTATCTGGTGTTTGTTCTGGTAGATTCTTTGTCGGATTATTGTTGCATGTCACACGTTACCTCTTCTACGACCTTCATGTCTGAACAGTTTAGTGCTTACCCTGTCTTGTCCTGTTTTTCTGGATCAGTCTTGCTTCGAAGTATTATCCGTGCCCTGCTGTTGCTGCTGCATGTGAACCTGTTCGGTTCTCTCTCCCCGACTGAGACTTCTACTCCTGTCATCAAGCCTGCTCCAAGGGAGTCCTGATCTGTTTTCTCATCATGACAGGAGTCTGCTCTTCTCTTTAAGTTACTCTATCCAGTTCTCTGTGCATTAACGAGAGACTGCCTTTGTTCGTTATATCTTCATTAAAGACTGTTATTTCTGTCATCTCTGCCTTTGGATCCATCATTTTTCATCGTGACACTATGAGCAAGCCGAAGGCGACTGTGGCAAGGAACACAAAACTGATGTTGATTAATGGAGAAAAATAACCTTGGGAGAAACCAGACTCACTGTGGGGGCCAGTTCCCCTCTGACTAACCCCACCCTAACCCTAAACAAGACTCACTTTGGGGGCCAGTTCCCCTCTGACTTACCCCACCCTAACCCTAAACCAGACTCACTGTGGGGGCCAGTTCCCCTCTGACTAACCCCACCCTAACCCTAAACCAGACTCACTGTAGGGGCCAGTTCCCCTCTGACTTACCCCACCCTAACCCTAAACCAGACACACTTTGGGGGCCAGTTCCCCTCTGACTTACCCCACCCTAACCCTAAACCAGACACACTGTGGGGGCCAGTTCCCTCTGACTTACCCCCACCCTAACCCTAAACCAGACTCACTGTGGGGGCCAGTTCCCTCTGACTTACCCCACCCTAACCCTAAACCAGACTCACTGTGGGGGTCAGTTCCCCTCTGACTTACCCCACCCTAACCCTAAACCAGACTCACTGTGGGGGCCAGTTCCCCTCTGACTAACCCCACCCTAACCCTAAACCAGACTTACTGTGGGGGCCAGTTCCCCTCTGACTAACCCCACCCTAACCCTAAACCAGACTCACTGTGGGGGCCAGTTCCCCTCTGACTAACCCCACCCTAACCCTAAACCAGACTCACTGTGGGGGCCATATCCCCTCTGACTAACCCTAAACCAGACTCACTGTGGGGGGCCAGTTTCCCTCTGACTAACATCATGAATATAATAACAATATTACTTATTTATGTGAAGTGCAGGTCATGGTTTAATATTAACTAAGTAAGTGTTAAGGTCCAATGTTTAAAAAAAAAGATTTTTTTTTATGAACTGGAAGATTAATGCCTAATGTCTTTGAAGTCCATCCTGGATTAACTGCAGACATTCACATTGATGCATTGTCCTTTGTTAATTGGCTGATGATGAGTTTTGTTGGCAATTCAATTATAGTCTATGTATTCCATTTCAAGAGTGCAGTCCATCAATAGACAAAGGGGAAGCAGGCAGAGATCAGTGAGGTGCATCACAGTTCAACTTGCTGGTAATTTCATTGAGGTTCGGTGGGGTCCATCATAAATCCAAGGTTCAGGCAGTGGCATATGAAGTATCCGATATCTTACATTTGGAGTTGGCATCAGTTTATCCTATGAAGTACATCGTAATAGACTGAAGTGATGTCTGGCTAGCACTGGCTGCATTTAGTCATCATCACTCAAAGACACATTGCAGTGGAGTCTGACACCAACCAGGAACGGAGCTGGATCAGGCCGGCTCTGGTAACCAGGCAGATGTTCATTATTTGCAAAACAAAACAAAAAACAACCATCAAAACTCAGAATTTCAACAAAAATCTATATAAAATGTCATGTTTTTAATTATTTGGTTAGTAGCCATGTAATGAGGCAGTTAATGTTCAGTCAACCGGTAGTTATAGATAAATAAGCCCCTTGTGATATAAAAGTGTTACAAGAGTCCTCCGCTTCGCGTCAGGGTCCTGATGAATCTGTTGGGGTTTATTTTGACTGTACATTTTCCTTCACTTAACATACAACTTTTATCTAAAAAAAAAAATATATCCTCAGTATATGTATTCATTAACAAAATGAATATGAGATGTAAAAGTATTGTTCACAGTTAGTTTATCTTAACTATTGATAATAATAATTGTTAATAATAATTTGTGCTTCACAGAAACCTGGCTGAGTGAAGCCATTCTGGACAGCGTGTTACTTCTGCCGGGCTTCCAGCTGTTCAGAGCAGATTGCATTGCGGAGTTAACAAGGAAAACAAGAGGTGGTGGAACATGCTTTTACATCAATGAAAGTTGGTGTACAGATGTAACAACGTTAAAGAGGATGTGCTGTCCTAATTTGGAAGCAATCTTTATTAACTGTAAGTCTTTCTACTTGTCACGGGAGTTTTCCTCATTTATTCTGTGAGTGTTTACATTCCTCCACAAGTGTGTGTGAGAGCAGCAGTGCAACAGCTGGTTGATCAGATCACAGTCGTGAAACAGCAATACTTGGACTTACTTATTATTATTCTCTGTGATTTTAACAGAGCCAGTCTCACCTGTGAACTGACAAAATACAGACAGCACATTACATGCCCCACCAGGGACAGAAATATACAGGATCACTGATACACAACATTAAAGGATGCATATCGCTCTGTCCCTAGAGCAGCTTTGAGACTCTCTGATTACTGTCTGGTTCATCTTCTTCTGACCTTCAAGAAGAAACTAAAATCAAATCAAATAAAAGCCTGTAGTAAGGACTGTAGCGAGATGGACCAATGTGGCAGTCCTGGAACTACAAGCCTGCTTTGTCTGCACTGATTGAAGTGTTTTTGAAGCAGACACCAATCTGGATGAGCTCACAGATACTGTAACATCATACATCAGTTTCTGTGAGGATATGTGCATTCCTACTACGCATTATTTACCGTTGAACAACGACAAACCATAGATTACAGCAAAACTCATGCAGCATCATCAAGCCAAAGAGGATGCTTACAGAAGTGGGGATAAAATCTTATATAATCAGGCCAAAAACACACTGACAAAGAAGATTAAAGTGGCTAAAAGAAGCTACTCTGAGAAGCTGAAAATCAAGTTTTCAGCTAATGACCCTGCATCAGTTTGGAAAGGCCTGAAAGACATTACTAACCAAAGGCACCATCCCCCAACCCAGTACTCAACCTGCACTTAAGATCTGTGAAGAGGATGTGTGCCGGATCTTCCAGAAACAAGAGACAAGGAAAGCACAAGGACCAGATAGGGGTTTCACCCACTTGTCTATAAGCCTGTGCCAATCAGTTGGCCCCCATCTTCACACAGATCTTCAACACATGACTGGAGCACATTGAAGTTCCCAGCTGATTCAAACACTCCACCATCATCCCCGTCTCAAAGAAACCCAAAATCACAGGACTTAATGACTACAGACCCATCACTCTGACATCTGTGATTGCATCATATTCTGTAACATCTGGACAAACCGGGGACATACGCAAGGATCCTTTTTCTGGACTTGAGCTCGGCTTTCAACATCATCATCCCAGCTCTCCTATGGACTAAATTAAACCAACTCCCTGTTCCCATGTCTATCTGTCAGTGGATCACCAGCTTTCTGACGGGCAGCTAGTGAGACTGGGGAAATTCACTTCCAGCACCTACACGCTCTAAACAGTGGAGATGATAGTGGACTCCAGGAGGAACACCCTAACATTGAGCCCCTCACCATTCTGAACAGCACCGTGGCAGCCATGGAGTCATTTAAGTTCTTGGGCACTACCATCTTTCTGGACCTGAAGTAGGAGACCACATTGACTCCATTGTGAAAAAGGCCCAGTAGAGGTTGTACTTCCTTCGCCAGTTGAGGAAGTTCAACCTGCCACAGGCACTGCTGATACTCAGCAGTCATTGAGTCTGTCCTCTGCACTTCAATAACTGTCTGGTTTGGTTCAACTATGAAATCAGACATCAGAAGACTACAAAGGGCAGTTCGGACAGCTGAACAGATTATTGGTTGCCCTTGACCCCCTTCAAGAACTGTACACTTTCAGAGTGAGGAAAAGGGCTGGAAAAATCACTCTGTAGCCCATTAACCCAGCCCACTACCTCTTAGAACTGTGTCATTCTGGCCAGCACTACAGAACACTGAGCACCATAACCATCAGGCACAGGAACAGTTTTTTTCCCTCAGGCTATTAATCTCATGAACAGTTAAAACTGCCCCATTGAGCAATAATTATGTGCAATACACAGCTTAGTCTATTTATATTTATCCAACATACCCTACCTCTTCTGCCATTTCATTTCATTGCACTGTATATAACAGATTTGTATTTGTACATATTATATATATATATATATATATATATATATATATATATATATATATATATATATATATTCCTTTTATGTGTATGCATACTTGGCAATAAAGCTCATTCTGATTTCTGATTATATTGCGTTAACCAATAATAATGAATACAACCATATTATAAAGTGAAGCATTTAACACGGAATAGTGCCTACTCTTTCACTGACTATTTTAAAATAAAAATAGTATACAGTATGCACTACCCAGTATTATGTAAGTATTAAGCTAGTATTTAATTCCAATCATAGCCATACACATACAGTACATGATCTGACAACCATGAATCCCAGGAATCAATAAAAGATTACAAAGTGATACAATTGTAATGTCTTAAATTTAGCAATTAATCTGATAAGAAGTGTTTATTCGCCCTGGTTTAGCCAACGGAGGATAACCGCTAAATTCATCTTCCTTCTGTTTATGCTTGTGTGAATAAGGCCACATCAGACTTTTTTGATTTAGCATTGTGATTTAGTGTAGCTGATTTCTTAACAGAAGTAACTTAATCAATGCTTGCAATATTAAACTGATTTACTTAAATTCAGCAGTTTAAAGATCACATGATTTCAGACCATGTGCAATCTATTATTAATTACTATTATAAATGAAGGTGCACTCAAGCAAATTCGTTTTTTGTGTGTTAATGCATGTGTGCGTGTGTGTGTGTGTGTGTGTGTGTGAGAGAGAGATAAATACATTAACTTTCACATGATTAAAAGCAGTCTTAACATTTAGTGTTGAAAAAGCTGCTCATCAAACTGCCAGCAGGCGGCAAGCGAGTTTTTCTCACATACATTACTGTAATTCTGCTGCAGTGTAAACAGTTCATACTGTAAACAAATCTGGGTTGCGTAAACACAGACAGTGCGGTGGGCATGCGGGGGAGAGTGTGGGGATCATGGGGATAACAACCCACTAGCATCCCCTCTCATTCTGCTGTGTGCAGCTAAAACAAAAGCCTCTAATTCCGATTTTCTGTTTCAATCCTGTGGCACATTTCTGAATGATGTGACCGGTCAACAACCAGGGGGCAATCTGTTCACCTCAATCTGTTTTCCTCATTTTATAGCGCCTGTTATCGTGAGCAGATCTTAACTAAATGATCACAATCTACGATGGATTATTAGAAGAATGTGATTTAGTGACGAATGGAGAATCCTTTGGTTTCAGAACTGACCAACCACAGCTTGTAACATGATGTCACATGGTCATGTTTTGTTGGTAAACAGTATGAAATTCCTGCACAAAACCAGCAAAAGTCAACCTAGGCCATGCAAAAATAATGCTTCCATTGGAAGATTTGCAGGACCACAGATTCGCCTTTTTGGATGATGTACATTTAGAGGAGGGACACCAACACAAATATAACCATATAGACAGACAGACAGACAGACTGTCTGGGAATGGTTCAATCAGTCAGATGAATTGCATATTTATATTCCACATTTTATAAACTGTGTTCTAGTCGAGAACTGAAAAGCGTTGAGTCTGAGGCAAGACTCATGCAGGCTTATGACATTTTTATGAATGTGTTAAATGTATAATGTAAACAATCTTATTGACTCTAGGCTCATTATCAAATATATCTCATACTGTATATTATTTGGTTAGGCTTATGTTATAATAAACATTATGACCAGTAGAGAATAAAAATTAAATACTAAATGCCACATCCTAGGTAAAGTGAAATCAATTTTACAATTATGACCTGTCAGCCTTAACAATACAGTATGTCAGTAAAAACTCAAATCAATGGTGCAAGGTGCCTACGTGGCTTCCCTTACAAAAACAAGAGTTCATGATGAGAGTTCACTGATTATTTTCACATGCAAATGAGCCTTGCGGTAAACATGCGGTAAATTGTTCATTGTTGCCAAAGGTTTGCTGCAGTTTCACCATGACCGGTGAAGAGCTGCAAACGTCTGGCACACATTTGTGGCGAATCAAAAGCTCATTTGCATGTGAAGATAATGAGTGGTAAATCTGTGGCAAGTTTGCCAGAACTCTAGATTTTTTGTAAGGGACAGCATGGCAATACTACCATCTTCTGTGTTCTATTATATTCCATAAGTCATGTAAACATTTCTGCTATAAAAATACAGTATTACTGTTCCTAAAATGTTTGTCCAACTCACTGTAAAGAACTGACTCAAAAACAAATGATTAATTCCTGAATCGGGCATCACTAGTTCTGATTCTACAGCCGACAGAAATACAAGACTCCTCTCATGATCGCTGCTTTTGTCATTCAGAGAAAAGTTTTTCAGAGAAGTCGACTGGTCTTGGGAAAAGTCAGATTCCACACTTGTTCGAGTCTGAGTAAAGACCAGTCCAAATGCTCCCGAGTTCATGACAAGACCAAAAATATAGTCTTGAGACAGAACCCGAGTCCTGTCTGGAGTAAACAGTGAACAGTGGGACTAAGTTGTGACAATTTGAATTATACTAAGCTATAGAATGTCTGATATATTTTTTTATCAAATAGTTTATTATGTGTCCAGGATTGTTTGTTGGCTATTCATGTTTTTGAGACGTTACGGACATTACAGTTGATATTCTATAAAGCTGCTTTGGAACAATGTGTTTTGGGAAAAATACAAAACTATACAAATAAAAATGATTTGACATGATTTTACTTCTATGTTACAGTGTTGTTTTTCTACTTTGGCAACAAAATCTCAGTGTTCTCTCTTTGCACTGTCAAACACACAAGTGATAGTCAGTGCTGAACTTAACTGCATATCTGAGAGATATAGGATGCTCCCTTGCTCCCTATTTAGTGCATTACTAAACCTCCTGTGTGCTGTCTGTCTACACTGGTCTCAGAACAGTTATAGGAGAGATATAGGATGCTCCCTTGCTCCCTATTTAGTGCATGACTTAACCTCCTGTGTGCTGTCTGTCTACACTGGTCTCAGAACAGTTATAGGAGAGATATAGGATGCTCCCTTGCTCCCTATTTAGTGCATGACTTAACCTCCTGTGTGCTGTCTGTCTGCACTGGTCTCAGAACAGTTATAGGAGAGATATAGGATGCTCCCTTGCTCCCTATTTAGTGCATGACTTAACCTCCTGTGTGCTGTCTGTCTGCACTGGTCTCAGAACAGTTATAGGAGAGATATAGGATGCTCCCTTGCTCCCTATTTAGTGCATGACTTAACCTCCTGTGTGCTGTCTGTCTGCACTGGTCTCAGAACAGTTATAGGAGAGATATAGGATGCTCCCTTGCTCCCTATTTAGTGCATGACTTAACCTCCTGTGTGCTGTCTGTCTGCACTGGTCTCAGAACAGTTATAGGAGAGATATAGGATGCTCCCTTGCTCCCTATTTAGTGCATGACTTAACCTCCTGTGTGCTGTCTGTCTGCACTGGTCTCAGAACAGTTATAGGAGAGATATAGGATGCTCCCTTGCTCCCTATTTAGTGCATGACTTAACCTCCTGTGTGCTGTCTGTCTGCACTGGTCTCAGAACAGTTATAGGAGAGATATAGGATGCTCCCTTGCTCCCTATTTAGTGCATAACTTAACCTCCTGTGTGCTGTCTGTCTGCACTGATCTCAGAACAGTTATAGGAGAGATATAGGATGCTCCCTTGCTCCCTATTTAGTGCATGACTTAACCTCCTGTGTGCTGTCTGTCTGCACTGGTCTCAGAACAGTTATAGGAGAGCTATAGGATGCTCCCTTGCTCCCTAATTAGTGCATGACTTAACCACCTGTGTGCTGTCTGTCTGCACTGGTCTCAGAACAGTTATAGGAGAGATATAGGATGCGCCCTTGCTCCCTATTTAGTGCATGACTTAACCTCCTGTGTGCTGTCTGTCTGCACTGGTCTCAGAACAGTTATAGGAGAGATATAGGATGCTCCCTTGCTCCCTATTTAGTGCATGACTTAACCTCCTGTGTGCTGTCTGTCTGCACTGGTCTCAGAACAGTTATAGAGAGCTATAGGATGCTCCCTTGCTCCCTATTTAGTGCATGACTTAACCTCCAGTGTGCTGTCTGTCTGCACTGGTCTCAGAACAGTTATAGGAGAGATATAGGATGCTCCCTTGCTCCCTATTTAGTGCATGACTTAACCTCCTGTGTGCTGTCTGTCTGCACTGGTCTCAGAACAGTTATAGGAGAGATATAGGATGCTCCCTTGCTCCCTATTTAGTGCATGACTTAACCTCCTGTGTGCTGTCTGTCTGCACTGGTCTCAGAACAGTTATAGAGAGATATAGGATGCTCCCTTGCTCCCTATTTAGTGAATGACTTAACCTCCTGTGTGCTGTCTGTCTGCACTGATCTCAGAACAGTTATAGGAGAGATATAGGATGCTCCCTTGCTCCCTATTTAGTGCATGACTTAACCTCCTGTGTGCTGTCTGTCTGCACTGGTCTCAGAACAGTTATAGGAGAGCTATAGGATGCTCCCTTGCTCCCTAATTAGTGCATGACTTAACCACCTGTGTGCTGTCTGTCTGCACTGGTCTCAGAACAGTTATAGGAGAGATATAGGATGCGCCCTTGCTCCCTATTTAGTGCATGACTTAACCTCCAGTGTGCTGTCTGTCTGCACTGGTCTCAGAACAGTTATAGGAGAGATATAGGATGCTCCCTTGCTCCCTATTTAGTGCATGACTTAACCTCCTGTGTGCTGTCTGTCTGCACTGGTCTCAGAACAGTTATAGAGAGCTATAGGATGCTCCCTTGCTCCCTATTTAGTGCATGACTTAACCTCCAGTGTGCTGTCTGTCTGCACTGGTCTCAGAACAGTTATAGGAGAGATATAGGATGCTCCCTTGCTCCCTATTTAGTGCATGACTTAACCTCCAGTGTGCTGTCTGTCTGCTCTCAGAACAGTTTGAAATGTACCTCAACTCCATATAAAGCCTCTGAAAGCAAAATTTTTAACTTTTGCATGAATACATTTATTCTCAATGTGATAATGTACAGTAAATAGGATTTGCTGAATTTAGCAACGAGGTGTTTCACATTAAATCGTTAAAATAAAAAATTAAATGGCATATCTTATGAAACAAGAGACTAACTAGAGATTAACTAGAGACTAACTAGAGACTAGGGCCTAGTCCACACTAATATGTTTTAATTTCAAAACGCTTCTTTCTCTCTCCATTTTGGCCTTCCGTCCACACTGAGACTGTGTTTTTGTCTGCGAAAACGGAGCTTTTTGAAAACGCACTCCCAAGTGGATACATTTGAAAATGCCGTTTTCGCGTTGTAGTGTGGACTGTGAAAATGTATGCCTTGGAAAACAATGACGCATTTTTAGTAATGTGATCTATCCAACCAAAACAATCAAGATGGCGGCCTGTGTTATACGCTGTTGTGCCTGATGCTCACTTTGATAGCGTTGTTAAAAAATAAATGTCACTTTGTGCAAGCTTCACATTGCATTGCTTCAAAAAGAAGGGAAGTTTACTCGGAATTGGTGTCCGGCAACGGAACACGAGGTCAATCACGTTTCAGACCGTACATGCAGCGGGGATTTTCCGCATGTGCAGTGACACGATTTAAGCGTTTTCATACGTTTCTGTGTGGACGAGCAACTTTTGGAAAATGCTTGAAAACATTAGCGTGGAAGGAGACAGTTTGAAACGAAAATGCCGTTTTCAGATGTATCCGGATTAATGTAGACGTAGCCTAAGATTTTTACTAGACCCAAACTTGCGGTCTCTTACTCTTTTGTTGGCGTTTCTTCCAAAGACAAACTCCGCTGAGATCGGGATTCGGCACCATATTGTTTTGTCATTTGACATCAAAAGTTGAACCCTTAACTGACAGCCCAGAGAGACCTGAACTTAGATCAGTCCGTTTAAATTCATTTGAATTATGCATTGCGTATAGCAAAGACAAAACACAACATCCTCGCATGTGTACGTGGGGGTCACATGAGGTTAAAACTCTTTTTTAGTGCAGCGGTTAATTGACAGGTGAGGGGTTGCTGCTTCAGGGACGCATTCTGGATGGATTAGCATTTCAAACCTCAAATGCAATGTGGTCACGTGCATTTTTGACTACCTCCACATGTGGTTTCAATGATCTGATCTTAAAATGTTTTGGACCTACATTCCACCTGTACTGTATGTAGCGCTGACCACTTGTGATTAGATCACCAAAAATTCATCTAAATCCCAGGTAGAATACGGGTCATTATCGGTTTTACCTCTCACCCCCCTGAAAGAGAGGCCACTGCTATTCTTCTCCCACCTGCAGAGAGCAATATCCTAAATCCATATTAGTGTGCTTCCCAAAGGCTTTGGCCAACAGATGGCTCCTCAAATCCCCTGGTTTCCTCCGAGAAGGGACATGTGTTCCTCGGACAGCCCGAAAAACACTCACATCCCTCAGCCAGGATGGATTTATGTTTTTTCTCCAAAGCTACCCAGATGAATATTGTATTCCTCAGATGTTACTCTTTCATAGCTCAGGAAAGCGAATGGAGCTCGCAGTTGTTTCATTTAAGCTTCAGATGTCTGTGAAAGACGTTTCTCTTCAAATTACAGAGAAACACAAATAGGCAGAAGTGAGTCAGTTGTTGACATACAGTTAGAGTGTATGTGGATAGCATAGCTCAGATCATTCACTTTTGGAAGAATTTGATGAGAAATGTGAGATCTCTGACTTTTGATAGCAGACTTTGATATCTCAGGACAGTTTCAGACATGGTTGAGATCTCTAGGTGCATTTTTCTCAGGAAACTTCAGCATTTGCGGTACATTCAAACTCATTGCTGTTTAGTAGAATCAATTGAGATATTAAAGAGGATCTGATTTGTGATTTTTCCAATGGGTAGAAATCAAACTTATCTCAGATGTTCATTGTTGTGGATTAGATTTTTATGAACACATTACAAGAACACAAAATAATTCTCTTTACGATGTGTTTTAACAGGTAGATTGAGAATATCTCATAAGTTTCATGTCTCCACTGTGGAAAGGTGATGGACACACTGAAGCCTTATTTTGACCCATTTCAGATGTTGCTCTCAGAAGTCTCGGTGGTCTCTCGCACTTGCGCTTGAGTTTGGCTCTGTAGTTCCTCACGTCTCCCCCGTCACACCCTTGAAGCGTTCAGTCTCACGTACCTCTGCCATCAATCTGCAGCTTTGACTCGTTGTTTGCAGATATCTGAAACCGTTGTGTTGCTCACACAAACTGACAGCAGTTGTTTCACAGCTCATCCGTCATGTCACAGCCTGCTTTACTCGTTACATTAAGGCAGTGACGGAGCTTTTTAAATCCAACACAAGCCCCTTTTACTCAAACCTAGAAACAGTGATGTGAGGGGCCAGGCCACAAACAGCTATGCGAAGCTAAATCACTCCCATTACAACAAACGCATCTGTCTGCAATGAAGACATGGAAACCCCTTTCCTGTTTTTTCATGCTCCAATAGGAATGCTCCGTGCTCAATACAAGTTAAGCTCAGTCAACATTATTTGTGGAATAATGCTGGTAACCACAAAAAAATTTCACCTCATCTCTCAGTGAGACACCTACATTGGAAGTGAATGAGGCCAATCGGTAAACGTTAAAATCTTCACTGTTTCTAATGTATAGCAATCGATTTTCTCATTTCGGTGTTTATTTTGCATTGTAAGGTGATGGACTATGCATAATAACGTGGAATAATAATGGCACAATCAATTTAAATGAACGTTTAATGTCTTCTTTATGGCTGCTTTCCCGTAATTTCTTTTAAACGGCCGTCATGAAATTAGCATCTAATTAAAAAAACATTCAACAGGTGGCATCAACTAAAGGATTTGGTGTCGCTTCATGTTAATATTTTCTCTGGACAACTATCACCCCTGAAGTCATGAGTTTCAATCCAGCGTGTGCTGAGTGACTCCAGTCAGGTCTCCTAAGCAACCAAATTGGCCCGGTTGCTAGGGAGGGTAGAGTCACATGGGGTAACCTCCTTGTGGTCGCTATAATGTGCTTCGTTCTCGGTGGGGTGCGTGGTGAGTTGTGTGTGGATGCCGCGGTGGATGGCGTGAAGCCTCCATGCGCGCTATGTGTCCGTGGCAACGTGCTCAACAAGCCACATGATTAGATGCAAAGACGGTCTCAGACGTGGCGGTAACTGAGATTCGTCCTCCAACACCCGGATTGAGGTGAGTCACTACGCCACCACGAGGACTTAGAGTGCATTGGGATTTGGGCATTCCAAATTGAGGAGACAAAAAATTACAAATTCTCCGGACATTGTGTCTGACAATGTTTGACATTTTAACAGTCAACAACCGGTACTTACCAGCTAACAGAAACCCTGATGTACTGTATACTATATATTTAGTTTTAAATATTACATTTGTGAATGAGTACAACTAAAATGACTTTTGGACACATTTGGATGATGTTAAAATGAGTTCTGAAAATTAGAAGACTCTGTTAGATTATAGATTATTAATTAGATTATAAACAAAGACAGTAATGCACTATACTTGCTTGTTGGCGTATAATGTGGTAACATTGTGCTATCATTTACTGTACATCATCAAGTCAGTATTAACAGGGACTGACTCATTAGATTGAAATGGCGACAGCTTGAAACTTTCTTTTGGGTGTCTCACGTGATCTCCTGACATCTGAAAGGGATCAGACATTTTCTCTGTGTTTCTCATTATGATAATCTCTGATCTTGGCTTGGAAGACACTTATCTGGCTCTGCAGAAATTCCCAGTCCATGCAATTTCCCCACAGATACCTCCAAAATTCCCTCCCATGCATTCCTGCCTTGGGCTCTTTTTTTAGGATACAAGTGCATTTTATGCCCATTGTAGGCTGCATTAGTAGACAAATCTTCTGGGCCAAAAACAACCAAATCAATTCCAGCAAGAAATATTGTCTAGAGTTTCTAGACTGTAGATCAGGGGCAGTTCTAGGGCCATATGTGGATATGTAGTATGGGGCCAATGATGAAATATTGAAATAAAATATAATTTATCATAAATGTTTAAATGTTACATGTGTGAGCTGTCATTTATGGGTGTTTCTTCAACTTCGGACACTTGCATGTTCCAGGGGTTGATTTTTATTGAAACTAACAGACCAACTAATGTTTTTCTGTTTAGTCATATGAAGGTCCCATTAAAACTGAACTAAAAACTTTTTACCAGGCCCTAAACGTTTATTTTTGGTAGGGTACAATGGGGCTAAAGGCAAAAATGAGCTTTTTTTCTGGTCACAAAGTGTCTCAAGAAATACATTTTTATAGAATATTGATTGTGCAACATCATTTGTGTGAAAATAAATAACAGCAGAAGGTTGTAAAATTATTTTACAAAAGCTTATACCCCACACCTGGGCTAAAAGGCTCCCTCATTTGGGGTAAAAGGCCCCTAGGGGGTTAATATTGATATAGTGTAGATACCAGGGCAAAAGTTATAGGGCACAATTTGTCAACTTAGACAAAACATTTTGAGACAGAAAGATGCTTTTTTTTAGTAGCTAATTAAGAGAATGCTTATACAAAATAACCACTTCAGAAAAGGGGGCATAATTTCTTGTAATGAAATGTCAAATGTGATTGACATAAACATCTTAAGTATGCAATAATAAAATGAATCTCTATTGTGATTGCATCAGTCGATGTGAGTCCACTATGAACTTGATCTATTCATGATGTGTTTTATAGGGGCCTTTATCCACTGCAACAGAGGGGCTTTTTACCCCAAATACAAAACTGAAAATGACACAAAAAACAATACTATAATTTCAGGGATATTCACTAGCCACATAAACTTACAACATTTAAAATAATATGTAATATTGTATCAAATGACCTCAAAATCATCCTTTAGGCTTTTCACGCAATGATCTCGTGGATCAGGAAACTTCATAGTGTCAAACAGGTGTTTAGGAAAGTACGGGGCTATTTTCTGATGTGATTTAGTGTTTTGGGAGGAGATCAAATCAAAGGTGCTTTAGCCTGTTGTACCCTACTTTTTAAAAGTCTTTTACAGTATGAATAAATCTGACTATTTTGGCCTTGTTATAGCCTTGTCCATGACCCGGACTTCCAATATTAAACTAAGAAAAAATACATTATTCAAATACAAATTATTACATGTTTTAAATGATGGCCATCTAAACAAAGTTTAATAAACATAAACCATTTCATTATTTATAGTGTAAAATGATTTCTATTAATCTTTCAGAAATTACGAGTGTCCCAGAGTGCCACAAAAAAACAATTTTACCCCTAAAAAGTGTATTCAAAAGTTAATGTTCTTGTTATCCAAGTGGACAAAGGTGTCAGTAAGAACACGCTTGAGATGAAATATGAAAAATATAATGGAAATATCCCTTGTAAGCTGAATATTTTCTGAAAGGAGTCTCGTGAAATTACCCTTAGCGAGACTTTTTTTTATTTTGTATTATTTTATTTCAAAGACGTTAAAAATGTAATTTCTATTAGATCCAGCACAGAAACTGTGGAGGGAATTTACATGACAAAAATAACATAAATCACTTGAAATGCATGTACATACACTGCTGGACGTCGTCTACTGTTCACAGACCCGTTCACAAAATGAGTGAGAGGGAAATATTGAATGGGACCTTTTTAGAAGTCCACAGAGATAAAAGTACATGAAGTTAAAGAAACACTCTTATACAAAGTCAGTTTTTAAATCTAAGAGGTCTAACTAACTTTTCTCTAATTCACCGATAAACTCAAAGATCACAACTTGGGTGCTTTTAACTTACGTACTTTAAAACGTCGTTTACAAACACCCTTTTCGTCCCTTATGGCTTTCCGTATTTCCACACACATTGACAGTTTTAAATCATTGATTCGCCGGGTGTTTTAAGTTAGTTTAGAAGCTAAGAGTCAATAGTCTAAAATATGTGCTTATGAGGAAACAATACTTGCTGGATTTGCCAAAGTTTGTGGGGTACATTACATTGTGTTTCAATAATAGAGGACAATTCCTTGTGCACACTTTGTTTTCAGGGTTACATATCTAAATATTTTGTACTTATTGTATCTGCATAGACCAAATCAACTCAGTTTCCATTATCTCACCAAGACCGTTTTGAGCGTTCACACACAGCCGCAATTGCGAGTCCTATATTTGATCATACCGATATTGTAGAAAGACTGAATTCTTCTAAATGTTGCTTAATATAAAAATATATCTTTATGTAAGTATGGACTTGATACCAAAGTACTGGTACTTTTAGCATCCCTACAAGATGATAAAACGTTTGGGGCTTAAGCCCCAGTAGCCCACCACTCACGCCGCCCATGGTGTAGATTTAGCCCAAATTTGTTTTGTGTCGAGTTTCAGTAAAGCAAATCTAGAGCTTGACTTGAGGACACAAGGGTTTCTTAGTTTAATCAAATCCAAAATTGGCCCTCTCTCAGGACTCTAAAGAGCGTTTTTAATGGCAGACTTGATGACTGCTTTCCACAGAGAGTTCTGCGCCTTAATCAATGCTGAAAGACAGCAGGCCGGTGAATTGCGCCGCCGCGTTGACAAGCGTAATGGGACGTGATTGAGTTCTTCTACAGGTTGTGTTAGGTCAAAGCATCTGTTGTGGCCCTCAAGCCAAACCCATTCAATGGGACCATTGTCTTCAGCCAGCAGCCTTAAGATGCAAAAGTTGCCATTGTGTTGTTTCTAGGTCAGCTGATACACTTAGCATACAAGATTAGCCTCGGAAAAACATAATAGAACATGTTTGGACATTGTCTGTTATTCTCTGATGCGCTACGTTGGGTGTTGCTACGTTAGTTCTGCATTGCTGCACTAATAATGTACACTCTAAAAGTTCCCTTCTTCGCTAATTACTTACTAATTAGCGAAGGAAGTCTGGCCTGCATTCCTTAATAGTTACTGTATGTAGAATCCTTGTAGCATCCATGAAAATTTGGAATGATGTCATCGTGTTTCTGTTGCCTTGGATTCATGTAAGGCGTTGGCAATGGTTTTGTTTATTTAAAGCCACATGGGGGCATTTTTGGTTTTAAATAGCACATAGCAGTTTTATTTTGTCACTGTATTTACTCTTAAACGAACTCACAGCTTATCTGTATCTGTTGCCGATTTAGTACTCACCAGATACCCTGAGTCAGTCAAAGATTGAAAGGATAGTTCCTCCAAAAAAAGAACATTTAAATCTGTACGCTGCCTTCAGAAACTGTCCAGATGTTGGTAGACAGGATGTTATGCAAATATTGGATTCGGACGTGACTTGATGCCTTCCTACCTTCATGTTCATCCTGAGAAGGCAACATTTTACAGCTTTCAGATGCAAAGAGCGAGCAATACGATTTTTGGATGGCACAGGTGTTTCCTTCCGCTAATGCCTCACACCTGTGTGGTGCTAAGCAGACCGCCACCCTAAACGCCAACCTTTCAGAAAAACTGTTAACAGTGAAATCTTAGACCTGTTTCACACCGTGCGTATTACTGATGAAAATGTTAATTGACAAGGAGTTTTTAGATCTTGTCAACACTAACAATGAGGAGTCCAAAAAGACGCATGATGACGCATCATTACGATTTAATTAAAAAAATTGTTGACGAAAATATGACAAGAAAGCTATTATAGTATGTTCCCCTTCTGTCGCTCTCTCCACGTTGTGTCAGAGAAGCGACACTAGGGGTCTCTCTTGAGCGCCGATATCCACCTCTGATCTATGAAAAAAGGCCAATGAGAAGTTGGCAGCCAGTATTTGCATATCCCGCCCCCGGAGATATGGGTATTTAAGCGGCGCAAATACGGGAGTTCATTCAGGATTTTTCTAAGGAGCCGGAAATGGTCCGGCCACAACAGTGGCTCGGCTCGCTCAGCGACGTGGCGGGGAAGACACAACGTCTCGTTCCCTCCATCGGGGAATGGAGGTTACATACATAACCTAGACGGTATTAATAATGCAGAAAGAACGTTTTCAGAAGAAAAATCTTAAATAAATTGATTCAAACAATCCAGTCATAGTATGGTAAGGATTTTCCCCCTTGTGCTGCGTGAGCTGAAAACCAGTAAAATGTACCATTTAACTAACAGCTTAATTACCTCAATCAAACACATACTATAAGACATTATTTTGCATATAATCGTTGACTAAAATATGTTATCTTCGTAGAATAAAATTATATAAAATTTTTGATGGGTTGGGACCCAATAACCGGTTCTGGATTTTGGTTCAGTTAAAAGGACTCGTTTACCCCAAAAATGAGAATCCTCTCATCAGTTACTCTCTATTTTATGGCTGTTATTATAGGAGATGCATCTCTGTTATCCAGCAGAAAAGTTGCTGGTGTAAAAGAGCTACACGACCCTCCTATTGCAGTTACAGTGTGCTGCTACTTCACTACACGCTGCTTGTGTGTACGGTGTGAAACAGGCCTTAAAACAGCTGCAAGCCAATAAAAAGATAATTAAGAGAATAAAAAGTATTTAGTCCCTCACACAAAACAGATATTGTCTATGCATCTTTGCTCGTGAGTTGGGCACAGATGGCATTGAACGCTAAACACCCTGCCTGTAGATGATGTGTCATAATTTTCCTAAAGTCTCGCTGCGGCCGAGGCGACATGTTGCACGCTGCAGGGTGCCGTGTCCACACTGAGGCTATTTTTTCATCCTCGTCTTGGTCAGAGAGACACTCGACTGTGGCGTGACCTTTGCGAGAGTGTGCCTCTGTGGCACAAATATACCAAATCTGATGGATGGGAAGAAAAAACAACGCGGCTGTCCTGGAAAAACAGCACTCTGCAAAGACGCATTCTGTGTCGAGGTTTTGTATGAATCACACCTCATGAATAAGTCATTTTACAACAGGTCTACAGGCGACGGTGAAGTGCCGGTGTGATGCTTTAGCGATGCATGAGCTGTAATCAGCTGCCATTTTGCTCAGGTCTCAGAGAAGAAGATCTTTGGGGCTTGTTGCTGCATGAACGCGTCGGTGATTGCGCTCTGAGCCTGATTTGAAGACAGCGGGGGGCAGCAGAGATGGCGTGTGTTTGTTGGGCGTTGTGTGTGTGTTCGCTCGGGACTGTAGCAGCACATTAAGGCGATGACCTAAAGACCACACACACACAGTCCGGCTGTTGTGCTTCGCTTGAGACACTTTCTGGACACGTATTAGTCACGATCTCTTCTTTATGACGTGTTGTTCATCTGACAAATCCAGTTTTTGAGTGTTTTTGGGATGCATCAGATGTGCTGAGTAGTGCAATAGTTGACCTAAAATGTTTTTATTTGTCATCATTTACTAACACTTTATGTCTTTACAAACCCGTATGACTTTTTCTTCAGCAAAACAAGAAAATAAATATTTTAGACATTTTTGCCATCACATTTATTTAACGCATTTATTCATTCTCTTCTGAAAATGCTGCGGCTCAAAAACGGCTGTAAAACAATGAAAAAAGTAATTTGTTCTATTTGTGTGCTATAAACCAAGTCTTCAGAAGCCATATGATAGCTATACGTGAACAATGTTTTATTTGGAATGACATGAAGGTGAGTAAATGATGACAGAATTTTAATTTTTTTGGTGAACTATTCCTTTAAAGAGTCATTATCATGATTGATGCTCATTATATTGTTTTGT
The DNA here is from genome assembly GCF_025860055.1 of Xyrauchen texanus. Lineage (NCBI taxonomy): Eukaryota > Metazoa > Chordata > Actinopteri > Cypriniformes > Catostomidae > Xyrauchen > Xyrauchen texanus. The sequence continues at coordinate 2,453,324 of NC_068314.1, read as the reverse complement.
GGGTGTATTAATCAGTGTGTGACGAGTTTTTGGGGGTTTTGAAATGTAAGTGAGTGAATGGGTGTGTGTGTGGATATGGGGGGGAGCCATATGGTGTGTGTGTGTGTGTGTGTGTGCGTGCATGCGAGCGTGTGTGCATGTGTTTTGATAGGGGCTTTGTCTGGTCAGTGTCCTCAGATGACATCAGAGTCTGGGTTTGAATGGGTCTGTTCAAAGTATGTCAATACAGTATTTACCGTAAGCTTTCCCTTCTTGAAATATTTAGAGGATTCAATCTTACATATTTCAGTTACTTTTATACGTTTTTGTCCTGTAGCTCAACTGAGAAACACTAAATTTCACTAGCTATAAAATATATATTGTTTATGTAATATAAAAGTGACTGAGAAATGCGTAAATTACTTTTAATTTTTTTTCTTCTACTTATAAAGAAAATTCTGATTTAATTTACTGGCATAGGAGAACATTTTTAAAATTAAAACTCTTACTGTATTGTACATAACGTTTAATACTGTTAAATACTCATTTCATATGAATTGAAATTTCATGTTCATATACAGAACCTTTACAAAATTGCCGTACAATGCATTTCTAACCTGGTCCAAGAAAAGTTATAACAATAGGAAGAGATAGCAAACCCTAACCCTAAATCTAGCCCAAAACAAACCCAAACCTAACACATATCTAGCCTTACCCTAACTGAACCTAACGCTAACCAAGCCTAACCTAGCCTAACTCTAACCCTAACCAGCCTAACCACAACCCTATCCTAGCCTAAGCTTAGCCCAAACCTAATCCTAACCTAAACTTAACCTAACCCAAAAACCTAACCTAGCCTAATCCTAAATGTACCTAACCCTAACTGAACCTAACGCTAAACAAATCTAACCACAACCCTAACAAACCCTAACCTAGCCTAAGCTTAGCCCAAACCTAACCCTAACCTAACCCAAAAACCTAACCTAGCATAACCCTAAATTATCCTAACCCTAACTGAACCTAATGCTAACCAAGCCTAACCTAGCCTAACTCTAACCCTAACCAAGCCTAACCACAACCCTAACAAACCCTAACCTAGCCTAAGCTTAGCCCAAACCTAACCCTAACCTAAACCTAACCTAACCCAAAAACCTAACCGTAAATGAACCTAACCCTAACTGAACCTAACGCTAACTAAGCCTAACCACAAACCTTACAAACCCTAACCTAGCCTAAGCGTAGCCCAAACCTAACCCTAAGCTAACCCAAAAACCTAACCTAGCATAACCCTAAATTATCCTAACCCTAACTGAACCTAATGCTAACCAAGCCTAACCTAGCCTAACTCTAACCCTAACCAAGCCTAACCACAACCCTAACAAACCCTAACCTAGCCTAAGCTTAGCCCAAACCTAACCCTAACCTAAACCTAACCTAACCCAAAAACCTAACCATAAATGAACCTAACCCTAACTGAACCTAACGCTAACTAAGCCTAACCACAACCCTAACTAACTCTAACCTAGCCTAAGCTTAGCCCAAACCTAACCCTAACCTAAACTTAACCTAACCTAGCCTAACCCTAAATTTACCTAATCCTAACTGAACCTAACACTAACCAAATCTAACCACAACCCTAACAAACCCTAACCTAGCCTAAGCTTAGCCCAAACCTAACCCTAACCTATCCCAAAAACCTAACCGTAAATGAACCTAAGCCTAACTGATCCTAACGCTAAATAAGCCAAACCACAACCCTAACTAACCCTAACCTAGCCTAAGCTTAGCCCTAACCTAAACTGAACCTAAACCAAAAACCTAGGCTAGCCTAACACTAAATGAACCCAACCCTAACTGAACCTAACGCTAACCAAGCCTAACCACAACCCTAACAAACCCTAACCTTAACTAACCAACAAATTAGGTCAACATTTTTTTATCTTAAGTCATAATTTGAATAGGATATAACTTTGTGTACATCAGTCATTTGTAGTAAGTATAGAATGAGTAACCAAATTTGTTCTCTGACATTTTCATACGAGCCAAGTCGTACAATATTTTACGATTTTGCCATCTTGTGAAAATTGTTTCAAGTTGTCATGAGACTGTTTTGGCATCTCTTAAATAAAGAAGAGGCGAATGAATATGCAAAAGGGCCCCGCTAATGGGAAAATCATGCCATCCATAAATTTATAGAGATTGAAGACAGATGCTGATGGTCTTGATCCATCTTTTGTTTTATCTGCACAATAAGAATCAAGGCGAAGATCGTGAAAAGAATGGGTGCACATTTAGCCTTTAAATGCATCTGTGTGCCCGCGGTCTCGCTGGCCTTGCCAAAACCCCCGGTTCCGCTTTCAAACACTCCCACCGCACTGTCATTGCCGGTCTCCGCTGGTTTCTTGCCTGATAAATCAGCAGATAACAGGCATAGCCGGTGACCATTGTTTCGCAGGGGAAAAAGTGTTTAAAATGAATTTACCCGGTGAGTGCGGAGAATTCATTGAGCATTATGCTTGTCGCTGATGTACAAGAGGCCCGCTCCAAAAATGGATCGGGTGGCATGACAAACTCTGTAATCAGGGTTTCTCGCCGGGCTTGCGGCCTATACAAAGAGCCACAGACAATCGGGTCTGTTAGCTATGCATGCCTATCTGTTACCGTGGTTAAGGGGCAACAGTCGGGGGGGACTGTGCCACGCAGGGGCAACAAGCAGACAATTACAATTACCCCTCATGGACAAACTCCTCAGGGCTCTGTCAGTTCCGCTCACTGCGTTCCTCGCTGTCTGAGCCAAAGCAGCTAAAAGTGTCTCCTTAATAGGGTTTCTGATCTCAACAATGTCTCAAACTGTGCTCAGATTCACCAAGAAACGCAAGAATCTAAAGTCAGTTCATGGAGTAACTTTGCCCAGTGAATGCATGCAATCGTGTATTTATCCCCTCGAGAATTTTCGTAGAAAGCATCATGTCTATACGCAGCACCGTGCACAGATCTGCAGTGCATCACAGTGCATCACAAGGCCGCGTCGCGTTCAGTGCGTACACTCATCGCGCCACGTCTGGTTAGGACACAGTGTGAAGGTCGACTCTGAGGTAATTTGGTCTAACATTAAATCACTTTTAAAATGTTGCAAATGTCGTTTATGAGAATCCCTGATATTTTCACATTTACCTTTCTACATTTCTTATTAAATATTACCATCTGATTAAAGTTTTAAATACATTTTGGTGACATTAAACAATTAAGGTGACGACATGAAATTGAACATATAAATTTATACTAAATATAAACAAATAAAAGTAGAAAACACTCTGATTCGAAATATAGTGATAACGCTATAAAAAATGTTTTACATTTGGATAGAAGCTGAAATGCAGATGCATTGATAGTATCTATAATGCACATATTTTTAGAAATGTTAAAATATTTATTTGAACTTTTAGAGATATTTTAGAGCCACTAATCCCAGCCCGTTTCCTAAACCCAACCAATATATATTTTAACATTATAAAAATAAACTTAACTGGAAGACAATCATTTATTCAGAAAATGGCAAAAGTCAGTACATATACATATATTTCATATTACGTTTTGTTCAAGGTGATTAAAAAAAAGTTGTAAAATAATTGTCCAATATAAAACATATTGTCTTTCTTAAGTAGGGAATAGATTTGTTTAATTAATTTAATCAAAACAACATTCCACGCTATTATTTATTTTTACACAAATAACACATCAATATTTGTGACAGGGCAGAGGGCGGGGCCGGGTCGTGATTTTACACACCCATCCCCGCCCTCCACACTGTCACAATATTTAGTAAATATCATATTTTATTTGTATTTATTTTTTCAACCTTGACACTTTGTGACTAGTAAAAAAAGCACATTTTACTCAACGGGAGGCCATTGTACCCTACTATACATGTCAAAAATAACTACACTCATGGAGCAGAATGAAATCTAGACTCAGGTAATAAGAGTCATGATTCTTTGCTCGTTTTGTTTAAGCTAATTCAAGCGATATCTACACGCGGGTCATTATTCTTGCAGTAATTTGCTGTCTTGAGGTCAGACCCCGAGCGCTATAGACTCCCTCTTTCACCAGTAAAGAGCCCCTGATTTGTAAACCCTTTCTCTGGCCAGTGGAGGATTTGTACCGCGGTAAAGGCAAGAGGAGAGGTGGCTCATAATGGAGCGCTGTGTATGTGAAGGTCGTGGGAAAAGCATCGGCACGCTCTTATTGTGATATTTCAACCAGGACTTGGGACTGACCCTCCCAAAGACACATTGTGGTGACTGTCACGCTAATGGGGGAGCCGCTCGCCGAGACGACAATAGACGCATCTCCGTGAGGAGGCCCCCACCACTGCATGTGGAGGTTGTATAAGGACAAGCTCATTTTAATGCAGTTAGCAGGTGAATGGGTTCGGTCAGCCCTCTTAATGGAAGAGGTACATCATTAGGAACCGCTGTTAAACCACATCTTGACCTCTGATGGCCTGCGCTTCTATTCTAAAATGCAAAGCTGTTGGGGGTCAGTATGTTTTGTGGTGTTTGCTAATGCTAGCATCACTATTAGCAATTTGAACAACCCCCTAACCATATTTATTAAACATTGGTGCATAACTTATCCGTTTGTGCTTCCTCAAATCATGCAGCTTTTTGAGGAGAGATGTGCGGTTACTTTTCTAAGTGGATTTTTGGCTGGTGGATGAAAAAATATAGGCAAAAAATCCCATAAACACCAGAACAGTGTTGAGGAAGCAACTGTAGTATCAAAGTTCAGCTTCTCGAGCAACAAGCTACTCATGAATTAAAGTTAAAATGCAGTCAAGTTGATCTTTTAAAAAATGTGTAAGCTGCACTAAAAGTTTCTAACAAAAAGTAGCAAACTACAGCTATATTTTAAATCAGAGCTGTACAGAGCGACAGTTTTGCTCGCATTTGAGATTAACATTTATAATACGCATCGACAATTTTTAGCTTATATGCGCATGTGTGTAAAAGTGTCATTTCCGGCTACGAGGAGCGGTGCAACTAATATAAATTCATGAGTACTGGTTCATTTAGTTCTGGAGAGCATTAAGGTAAATGGATTTTGTGTGTTGTCCATAACGGAGGGGCTTGAGTTTAGGAATGGGCTTGAGCTCTAAGATCCAAAGAATAGAGGACAATAATGAAAAGCGCTATGAAATGTTAAGGTGGAGGTGGGGAGGACGATGGATGCTGGAGGACTTGTCACTGGAGTGAGGGAAGCAGCCACTTACATATCCTTGAGATATGATTGACAGGCCTAAATGAACAAGCTCCTGCCAAACTTACGTTTCATCTAATAAAACTGAGTCAAAATATAGTTATAAACAGCAGCGATTAAAGGAATATTTCAGATTAAATACAAGTTAAGCTCAATCGACAGCAATTGTAGCATAATAAACCAAATAAAATTTAAAAAAAGCACAAATGTGTGTTCCAGTGAGACTCTTCCAATGGAAGTCAATGGGGTTTAATCTGTAACATTAAAATACTTTTCAAAAGTATAAACACATAAACAATATGTGTGTTAACATGATTTTACTGTCATTAAATCACTTACTGACCACATCTGTGTGAAGATACAGACAATTATACAACTTTGTTGTCATGACGATGTAATTTAACGAACCCTAAAACGACTGTAAAAATAATGATTTAAACAACATTACTTCTCAAATAAAATATGAGTTTTAACAGAATATTTAATGTAAGTGCTTTTATAAAATTATATTATAAATATATTTGCATATTTAAAATATTATTATTTTTTAGACATTTAAGGTTCCTTAACCATACATCTACACCTAAACATAACTATTCAACAATGTAATAAAACTTAAATGTACAGTGACAATAATTTTGATTACAATATACTATTTCATATATATATATATATATATATATGGTGGCACCAAAAAACATTACAAACGGTGCCACTTTGTTTGCAAATATCTTAAAAATGCATAAAGGCGTTTGCATGAATTTTGGTGAACTTCTTTGACTTTTTGTAAACAACAAAATGTGAAACAATTGTGATGTCACTGTGAGAAACAACTAACTACAATTAAATAAATGAGTAAACATAAAAACGGCTACACGGCAAAATAGAAGCACCAAAGTTTGCTGCTAATCTAAACTATTTACTTATTGATTTCTGTAGGAAGTTGTTGCTCACGATGATGTTAATGTAGGGATTGGAACTTAAGTTGTTCAGCCCTGAAAATCTTCTGATACACTCCGTGTGTGGTGCATTTTTATTTGACTGAAAAATGTTATTAAGTTAGTTGTTACTTTTTGTTAGTTATTTTACAACACTGCACAGAATATCATAGAGATCTGCCGGGGAACTCATTAACAACCAACTATCAACCACAGAACAGCTTAGAAAAAACATAGCAAAGCCTTCACAACACACTAGCATCACAGCGGTTTTGCACCATCAAGATTAGATTAGGTGAATGCTTATGAATAAGCTAAACATCTCCTTCAAGGTTTAAACTTGAGCTTTAAACTATTAAACATAAGCTGTTTGAAGCACAAAGACACTGGAAGTTGAACAAAGAGAAACCTTTTCAAATGTAAGCCATCGTAGAGTGCAAGTGAAGTTATTTCTTGTTGGTTAAAGACATATCAACCAAAGTGAAATTTTACGTATGTGTTGTAACAAGCGAGGCACATGTTTGATGGCGTGTTAATGTGCTGCCGGTTTGTTTGGATAAAGTTGCCGGTTCAGGCTGAAGCTTCTAGAAGTTGCATGCTTTGTGGTAAGCTTGGGATCA
>NC_068314.1:2374028-2431528 GCF_025860055.1 Xyrauchen texanus | reverse complement strand
TAATAAAATATATATAAGTATATTATTATTATATTACTTATTATATTATACAAAGCCTACATTTAGGACCAAAGAGATTTTTTGCTTTGTGACACTATTTTCAGGACAGGTTTCCCCCCCCAATTTCTCATTTCGGTAACACATCCATGTCTGTTTTACTTCAACTATTCACATTGTTGTCAATAATGATTTTTTCATTACTGTAACTCAGTATTATATTTATGAGAATTGTGGGAAAAATTTTGCATAACTGTCACAAAAATAATGTCACAATGTAAAGATTCTTAAAAATACTAAAACAGGTTCTCTTTCAGTCACTCACTTGACGTTGTGTCGATGTAGTGACACTAGGGGTCCCTCTTGGTAGCCCCAAAACTGAAGCGCTTCAGCAGTGCTACTAAGAGAGTATATTTCTGCTAAAAGAGTATATTTCCTCTTTAAGAGCAAACACATTGATATGAACATCTTTTTAAAGACACGTCTTTATAAAGATGCCTTTCCGTCTTTGTGTGATTCCTGGATGGGGTCGTTATCTCGCTGCCTCCAACGGCCACTGGTGCTGCCTCACATGTCTGGGCAGCATTCACACTGAGGCAGCGTTTGTGGATGGTTCATGTACTCATTGTAAGAATATGACCATGGCAACATTGCAGTCATGGCGATGTTAGACTCCAAGGACTCGACTGGGCTGCCAACTTCAGGCCTGCCAGCCCAGTCTGAGGCTGACACAGAGCTGACCGCCTTGCTTGCCCGGGCCGCTGCGAGTATCGGGTTGGACTGGAACCCTCCACCCTCCCTTGAGTCTTCTTGGCTAGCTAGCACTCGCAGCCAGGGCCACGCTAACGTCCCAGTTAGCCTCACATCCCAGTGCGGGCCACTCACATCCCAGTTAGCCTCAATGCCACAGCAGATGTGCTGTCGTGGCAGGCGATGCTCAGCAGAGAGTGGAGACTCCACTCCCTGGTGGTCCAGTTGATTTGGAGTCTGTTCGCCATATTGGCCCACCAAGAATTGGTTCTCGGACCTCATGCTCCTCGCGACAGCACTAAACACGATTACTCAGGCCAGGGCTCCTTCAAAAAGGCAGCTGAAGTGGCGTGTGATGCTAAGTGGTGTTCTTCATGTAGCGAAGACCTCCAGAGATGCCCAGTCATGTTAATGCTTTCCTTCCTGCAGGAGAAGCTGGCGGGCGGCTGACCCCCTCCACCCTGAAGGTGTACGTAGCTGCTGTAGGTGTAGGTGTAGTGCGTGCTTTGCGAGCTTTAGACGCTCTGAGCAGGTCTTTGTCTTCTTTGGTGGACAGCGGAAAAGGAACGCTGTCTCCAAACAGAGGCTTGCCCACAGGATCGTGGACGCTATCGCATTGGCCTACCAGACCCAGGCCATGCCCACCCCCTTGTGGGTTCGAGCACAATCTACAAGGAGTGTGGCATCCTCATGGGCACTGGCCAATGGCACCATCAAACATCTGCAGAGCAGCAGCCTGGGCAACACCCAATACCTTCATGAGATTTTACAATCTCCGGGTTGAGTCGGTTTCATCCGGTGTTCTTTCAGGTACGAACAGGTAGAGTTTGGTGATATGGAACAGCTGGCCAGGTGTATTGCTTGCGTATAGCGCCTTTCCTGACTCACTATGGGTACTAATATGTCCTGTACTGGGATAGGTGCTCCACAGGTGCCGATTACTCTTGTAACCCCCTGTGATGAGCATTCCTTCTCCTTTTATGCCCGTATGTCATGCAAATTACAAATTATTGCAAACAATTATTCAATACATAATGATTAAATAATTATAAATAGTTATATTTAAATAATTATAAATAAGAAATGGCAGATGAGTTAAGCATTGATAAGACATAAGAAATTTGGCTTTAGAATCCAACATATTGTTTATTCCATATTATTAAACATAAGCCTATCACTGTCCTACAGTTCACAGCTATCTATTTTGGAATTTAATTAGTAAATATGTCATTATATTATGAAATAATATATATATTATGAGGACTTGTCTAAGAATGCGTCAATGTACACATGTGTCAGACGGATGCTTTTGGAGCGTCTTGCTTAAACGGGTTAAATGGTTTGAAACTTAAAAAAACACGTCTCGAGATCCCTGCACTGAAAATTGTGCACTACCGATAGGATAAGTAGATAAAGAATCTTCAATTGCGGGTGAACCATTCCTTTAAATGTGTACAGCAACACTCCAAAAAACGACCATGCAACTGGCGGGTCTCACAAGGGTTACCTTTGTGTGCATACCCTAACTTAAAGAAACTTTCCCACCCTTTGTTTGGATGCTCACAATTAAAGTGGGCATACAAAACGCAGAATGTACTCAGCGCCTTAACGCAAGCAGCAATATCCATTCAGTGCTCTCTGAGGGTGTCTCTGTGGGGAGAGGGTTATCAGATACTAATGATCAAGGAAAGTAAAAGCCTTCTATGTCTATGTGAGCGAGGCGTTCTTGAGGCTAAATGGATATGGCTTTTAAAGGCCTAGATTACAGTAATGCTGGCCTACGTATTCTTTTAATCGCTCTATGTGTCTTCAATCATTGGCATCTGTTCTCTCTCGCCCTGTGAGGCCTTTGCCATTCCGACTTGTCTGGTTGTAAGTGGGTTTTGTCCCAGGTAGAATTTAAACAAGTGCCTTGACCCTCCTTTTCTTTGACCTTTGGAGAGAGAAACTAGTTTCGAGGGGTCGATTTTGTATGAATTAGGCTTAACAAGGAAGCATGTTCATTTATATATATATATTAATTATTACTCATTTACTAATTTTGTCACAAGACATTTTTGTAAAAAAAAAAAAAAGACCTCCATTAAGTTTGGAGCTTAAGTTCTGAGCTCTGAAAGTGCAACCTCTGTGCAATAAAACATTCCTCTGGGAACGCTCCTTGTTGAGATCTGGAGGATCAGGGAAATACCCAGCAACTGAGAGCTTCTCTATGGGCCGTGACTTCAGCCTTTACATTGGGAACGTTGAGCTCTCCAAACAAAAACCACACATCACATCCCCTCTGACCGCAGTTACTGAAGGGAGGGGTTCTGGACCAGTAAGTAGCACGGAGAAAAGCATGATTTTGAAAAGGAAGAAAGAGTCTAAAGGGTGTTCTCTGAGTCGTAACCTTTGTTCTGTTTGGAAGGGGGCTAATGTTCTCCAAGCTCTCCCATAACAATCAAAGGGGGAGCTGCCCTTAAAGCAATGGGGGCCTCTGCATTTCTATTGCGTTGTCTATTCCAGTCCCACTCTGCTTGGAGAATAATGCTGGTCTTTGTAAATATCGAGCCACATATAGAATCTTTACCAACCTATGAGGTTGTAATTGACTAGTAGTGGGGATCCCTTGGGAGATGGGCGATTCCTTGAGGATGAATTAAATTACCAGTTAATTGATTCCTTTATTGATGTTTTTGTTATGGGGGTGAAAGCTGAGGTGCAGTAAGATGTCAACAGTTGTAGACTTTGTTGCGATCGGACTCGCTATTCGCAATATAAAGACACAGCAAAGCGCTTTTGAAACTCAAGGATGGATTCATATTTTTACAACAAGAGGCCGTGTAACGCGACAAAGAAGCTACTTAGTTGTACATGTGTTTGAGCAAACTGAGGTGATAATCTAAGGCATTCTCTGATAATAATTTTAAGTGGTGTGAAGAGACAACTAAAACAATGTTGTTCTTGTTCTAGATCTCGCTGAGGCGATAATCAACCATGTTGTCTGATAATGATCTAAACAGTATAACACAACAACAAAAAGACATTGTTCCTGCATGTTCTTACGCATGCTTATGTTCTAGCCGAGGCAATAATCAAATGAGTTCTCTATCTACAAGAGGATTTTACATTAAACAGATTCAGTTTAATTTGCTTCTTTTTGTTAGAAGCCACTTTTTTAAAAGGGTAGCTTGGTTAAAAACAATCAAACATCCATTTGACAGTTCTCAAATCTTTTGTCATGCATGAGGTTTAAAATGATATATATTAGCATGTCTTTCTGTGTGAAATTTGTGCAGTTCTCTCATAAAACAGAGATTTACTGCGCTTCAGCCTCTGTGTTCATACTATATTTTGACAAACAGTAATTTATCACTGCAGCTATTTTTCTCACACGTCCCACGTCATTTCTCACCTCGTCTACAAACGAGTGAGTGTTTTTCTTGCTTTCTGTCTGCACTCGCCTTTTGGTTTTGTTTGGGAAATTTTTTTTTGTTTTGACTGTCAATTGGTATCTCATTATGGTCACTGAGATATCTTTATTTGAATTTAAACCAAGGGAGTAAACATGATGATTCTGCAGTCTGAGAAAATAGCCAACATGCATACAAGGCCTCAGGGACAGATTATGACTTGCAATGGCCCTGGGCCAATTATCTCCTCCGGGCAGTCAAGGGCCCCCTGGTAGTCAAGGGCCCCTGGGCACTGGCCCCATTGGCCCGGTCAGTAATCCGTCCCTGCAAGGCCTACAGTGTTTTATTAAATGCCTATTATTGGTGCATTCTCGGTTTCTCATTAAAATACAAATTGTACAGTTTTGCTAGAAACTCTGTTGTGTATATTTCACCATAATGTGTTTTACTTATTTAAAAGGAGAAACTGATTAGAGATTAATGTTTACTAGCACACTCAACCTTCTCTCCACTCCTTAGAGTCCGAGCACCCATTGCAACAGCAGATAATCTCTAAATTTCATTAAACATGGCTGCCGGGGATGACCATAGCCCTGAATAATTGGAGAGGGGAGTGATTACCTTGCCTTGTTTTCTGAGCAATTATGGTGTGTGATGGAGTTCCCTGTGTGTGCAGAGCATTAGTTACGCACCTTCAGCGTTACATGTGCTGAACCTCTGAATGAAGCAATGTCGGGCTGATTATTTGGTGGGTGTAAGTAGGACTTAATGTTCAGATTTCTTGGGAAGAACATTGTGCCTCTTGAACAGAGAATGTCCCCTTGATGTTTCCACATTTTAAAATAGTCTTTTCATTTTCACAATCCCGATATTTTGCTATTGGCAGATATTCAGATGAACAGATCAATGCTTACTGGTTGTGAACTGAGAGTGGTTTTCAACTGATAAGGGTTTTTTGTTAAGCCTATATCATGTGGAATCAAATTTACCTCAATATTTTGAGATTAAAACCAGGAAAAGTACCAAAACAGCACAAGCAACTGCCTTCTCAGGAGAAGCAATCTACCAGCAGAAGTCAGCAGCAGTTTGCAAGTGTGTTTATTACTTATTTCACTTGTTTTAGTGTAGTTATCATTGCTAGGAGACGCTTGTTTTATTACCGACTGCTGAAGTCACATTTGTTCACGTGCTCATCTCGTGTGAGATTTCAGTTTCGTGTGCTCCTATACTAGCTTTGTTTTGCTAAGTAGTAAGGCGTGTTCTGCTGATTTCAAGCATTGACGTCAAAGTGGTGTATATGTTTGATACGTGCACTGCGTCAGCCCTCATGTGAAGCCGTCCTCGTGTGAAGACTTACACGTGTAAAGACCAGCAAGTCTACCTGTGCGAGTCTGCCTGGTCAAGTCCACTGAGCAAGGACACCGACAAGGCACTTAAGTATTGCACTTATTATCCTTTTTTCTTGTCTACTGCTTTTTGACCTCTTTCTTCTCTATCCTATACCACTATGTGTTTCCAAATTCCTACTATCACTAACACTCGTCACTCACGCTCCGGATACAGGACACAGGACAATCCTAACAACTTGTGCACTATCCCCACTTCCTCTGCAAAATTACTTTCTCTTCCTATCAGTCTTTGGAATTGCAAGACTGCTGTAAACAAAGTGGACTTCATTCTGTCCATTGCTTGTCACTCAGTTCTCAACATTCTGGCCCTAACTGAGACCTGGATCAGACCAGAGGACACTGCCACACCCGCAGCCCTCTCCACCAATTTCTCTTTCTCCCACACCCATGTCAGACTTTGCTTATATACAGTGCATGAAAATGTATTCCCTTACCGTCTCTGTGTGACAATATCTCCTTTGAATCACATGCAATTACTATCACCCACCCTGTTAAAATCCATTTTGCAGTTAGATACCACCCCCAGGTCAGCTAGGTAAATTCTTGGAGGAGTTTGATATATTGCTTTGCTTGCCTCGTTTGACCTCAAACAACTCACAACTTCGTCAATTCACAAGTCAGGTAACCATCTTGACTTCATCTACACAACCACCAGATTCTCCTGTCAGTACTCACAACTATCACAGGAGACGCGATCCACTGGTTCAAGTCTTACCTCTCAGCTCTTTCAGGGTGTCTTGGAGGGGAGAGGTGTCTAAGTCTCACCAACTAGCTACAGGGAAGCCTCAGGGTTCAGTGTTTGGGCCAATCCTCTTCTTCATATACATCGATCGTCACAACGATCCGTCATTTGGGCACATGGCTTTTCCTATCGCTGCTATGCTGATGACACACAACTCCACCTCTCATTCCAGCTTGATGATCTGATGGTAGTGACACGGATCTCAGCCTACCTATCAGACATTTCTTGTTGCATGAAAGATCACCACATTCAGTTCAACATTGCTAAGACCCAGAGTTGCTCATGCTTCCAGCGAGCCCAGCAATTCATCACAGCTTCACCATTCAGCTAGACTCGTCAACACTTACACCATCCAGGACAGCCAGAAATCTTGGGGTTGTGTTTGACAATCAGTTGAACTTCACAAACGACATTGCAAGGATTTCCTGATTGTGCAGATTTGCCTTGTACAACATTAGGAAGATCAGGCCCTTCCTATCGGAGCATGCGACACAACTCGTCATCCAAGCTCTTGTTCTATCCAGGCTGTACTATTGCTGTGTTCTTTTGACAGGCCTTCCAGCGTGTACTGTCAAACCTCTGCATTGATCCAGAATGCGGTAGTGAGAGTGGTCACTACCGCATGCGGTAGTGAGAATTGGCAATATTGTATGTAAACACAATCATGCAATAAAGTACTTTTAAACTGAAATTGAGTGGTCTTCCTCCAGGAGAGCACACGTCGCACCTCTGTTCTAATGGTTGCTCGTGTTAAGTTCAAGGCATTGATACTTGCTTACATAACAACCACTAGCTCCGCACCCCACTATCTAAACTCACTTCTTTTAACTTTCCTTTCTATTTGTACTGCTCTAAGCTATGTGAGTCTTGTATTACAGCACTTATTATATTGTTGCCCCTTTTGTTGGATGAATCGCTTTATTGTTCTCCTCATTTGTAATTCGCTTTATATAAAAGCGTCTGTTAAATGAATAAATGTAAATGATTTACCATGAAAGCATACTTGAATTTAATAACTCAAAACATTCTCCCAATTATCATTATTATTGAAAAAATTCATAAAAATTACTAATTCTGACAGTCTTATAATACAATTCAACCCCAAATATGAAAATTCTGTCATTATTAACTCACACTCATGACGTTTGGTCACAAGACGCACAAGAACCAACAAGTTTTAATGATACTGAAATGTCAATATATTTGATTAGGGCTCTATATCCTCCTGAGACCCGAGTGTGTGCATTGCCTGCTGTGTGCATTTTCCATTTCCATTTTTGATTTGTAACTAGTAGTATCTAATAAATATGCAAAAAATAAAAAAATCTAAAGCAAATTGTTTTTCTAAAAATGTATGTCCACGTATGTGGGACTAAATTGTGAAATTTTTAATAATACCAAGCTATAGAAAGTCAGAATTGCTTATTATGTGTCCAGGAGTGTTTGTTGGCTATTCATGTTTTTGAGATGTTACGGACATTACAGCTGATTTTCTGTAAAGCTGCTTTGGAACAATGTGTTTTGGGAAAAGCACAAATAAAAAAACTATACAAATAAAAATGATTTGACTTGATTTGACTTTGTTCCCCCACAAATTCAGGAACTTCCATTTATCGCCAACTGACATTTGAATGCTGATGGCGATAATCTCAAAATGGCCAAAATTTGACATATGGATGAAACGTTTTGTATCTACGGAGGTCAATAGACAAACTCAATCCCACCATCTGATTACCTTCCCCTCCTTTCTAATCTTGCCACAGAGCAACACCAGAATGTCAACATTAGAATCGCTGTCAGTCACAACCTCTGAAGAAAGGAAAGACAGCCCATTCAAAGCCATATTTGCACACTTTAGTGTACCAAATCAATGGGTGACTTGATCAAACACACTCTTGTTGAAGCTTTAAAGTGTTTTGTGTGAAGGCAGATTCACCTGTGTTGATATGGGACGCTTTCAGCTCGGTTTTGTAGTGTGCTCCTGTCAACACCCGACAGACTGTGACAGAGTGAGTTTTTTAAAGAGGTAAGAAAGACCTTCTGTAGCCACAGATTTTTAAGAAATACCTGTATTTTCAGACTAGCCAAGATATCAAAAGTCAGGGATCTACGCATATGAACGATTGTGAGCGCAAACATTTCTTATCAAATTCAATCAAAAATACCAAATGATCTGAGCTATGCTATCCAAATTCATTTTATATATCTATACACTTACTGTAGGTCAACAATTGACTCACTAGGTCTATTTTTATTTTATATTAATAAAAGTATTTTCGTAAGAAACATAAACATACACAGACTTGTACTGCGAGCTCTATTAAGCCACATTGTCTCACGAAGGTACTATGTGGTACCTTCATTTTTGCAAAATTATTTTTAAGTGGCTTGTTGTGCGTATCACGGCAGTTTCCTGGTGAAATGACCACTAGAGGTGCTACAACAATGATTTTTATTCACTTTTACACAACTCAAAAGTAAAACGGTATGTTTTATGTATGTATGGATAGATGGTAACTTATGACATCTAAACACTTCTACTTTAGCACATGTCTCATATTAACATGTAACATAACCCTCTTTACAAGCTTGCTCAAGTGCGATCAAATTGCATCCAAAGGACTGGGGTACGAGTCCTGAAGAGCACACGAGTCGATACATAAGCTGAAAGTTTCATAAAAGCACCACAGAATTATGCTTCGGCAGTTGTTTTTCATCTCAAATGAGCTTTTTCTGATACTATTGATTAGGTTTAGGTTTAGGGTAGGGAGGTAGATTTAGCTGATTAACCTCATCAGTTTGGGAGAAAAATTACCTCAATTTTAGTGCCACACAGTGAACATTTCACCTCTGAACTGCAATGATACCTGTAACAAACTATCTTTTATCATTCATCGCAAAAAGGTCGCCACAGTCAGGACATTTTTAATAAGATCAGACTGCTATTGAGTCTCCTGTGCAATAAAAGAGCAATCTCTGAGCAAAACGTTCTTGAGGAAACTGCTGTTTTAGTAAACAGTCAATTCACAGTCAATTAATCATCTGAATGTGTGTGTGTGTGTGTGTGCATGTGTGTGTGTGTGTGTGTGTGTGTGTGTGTGTGTGAGTGTGTGTGTGTGTGTGTGTGTGTGTGTGTGTGTGTTTGTGCAGTCCTGTTCGTTTATTGTAGGCGGGAGGCAATAAAGGATATGTAAAGGATATGTCGAATCCTTAAGGCACCTGATATGTGTGTGTGTGTGTGTGTGTGTGTGTGTGTGTGTGTGTGTGTGTGTGTGTGTGTGTGTGTGTGTGTGTGTGTCTGTGTGTGTGTTTGAGTGTGAGCTCATTTTGGGCCACTCAAGCTGATGCAGATTGACTTGATGTGCCTGGTGCCCTGCGGCGAGACCTCAGTCCGCCTGACCCCTTGCCCACGCTTAAAGTTTGGGGGAACGTCAGCCGTAACTGGCCCCATGGTGAGCGGTGTGTGAGGGACCCTTTAGGGCCTGTCACATTGCCCTGGCACAGAAGTCTTTCATCACTCCCACCTCCCATCTGTGTGCCCTTCTGAATGCCCCCCCAACACACATGCACTGATGACCTCTGTCTGCACTCTTGCATGTCACATCACTTCTCATCCGATGTTATACAGTATATTGCGTTATTTACTTGGGCAATAAACACCTGGATGGATGGATGGAGGGATGGATGGCTGTACAAATTTATGTGCAAAAATGTTCATCAAACTTGGCATGTATGCTGAGATCATGTTTGCAATGATGGAAGAGAGAAGGGGAGAAGTGGCTCCTAACCGAACGCCTGGAGTGGTCAGGGCTGCTGCCAGGGGCGGAGGAGTCGCCTACCAGCCGCTGAAACGGGGAGGGGCTCGCTGCCGACCGCCTGGAGCGGGAGAACCGCTGCCAGGGGCGGGGGAGACCCCTTCTGTTCCCCAAGAACGCGGAGGGGCGTTCCATCCGCCAGGGGCTGGAGGTCTGCCTCCGATCCGCCCGGAGATGCGCGGCTGTCGTCCGTTAGAGGGTGGAGGAGTGGCCGAAGAACAAGCTACGGCGTATCGGAGAACTGGCGAGTACGGTTTTTTTTCCTCTCTCTCTCTCTCACTGCTGCTCCGCGTTGGCCTTTTCCCTCTCGTTCAAATATTACAGTGTTTTTTGGGGGGGTACTACACTGTTACAGGAAGTATCCCCCTATTTAATTATTTCTGTTTCCCTCCCCTTGTCCCCTCCCTCGTCCAGGTAGACTGGGATGACCTGCCGGCAGACGGGGAAAAAGGCACACCCTCCCCAGGGAAAGAGGTGGCCGTGTACAACTTTAGAGTTGGCATAATGTTATGGAGTAAATGTGGATTTCTGGTTTCCTCCTCCTTCTGTAGAACTTTTCTTCTCTCTCAGTGGACATTATTGATTTTAGCCCAAGGCTCTGTTCTGACCTGATATGCATCTTTATAAAAAAAAATAACTTTAATCCAAAAGATATCAAGTTGGTATGAAATACTGATGTCTGTGTGTGTCATCAGACACATAATAATCCCTCATCATGTGGTAGATCAAACAGGAAGGGTTTGAATGTCCTCACACGCAGAGATTTTCCAAGAAACACTGTGACCGTGAAATGCACCTAATCTGTGCAGGATTACGAAGAGACTGTTTTTGGGAGGTTCTGGTGGTGGATGGAGCCTTAGGTCTCTTAATGACCCAAATTGAGTAGAATTTGTTGAACGGGGTGAGTCGTAGCCCGAGGCGGCTGAGTTAAAAATGTAGGGTTTACAAAGAAGTAAAGCATAACCCATGAACACAAACCTAATGCCCCTATAATGTTTTTGGTGACATTATCTAAAATAGACGTAACCAACAGGCTTGAAATTATGCTTAAGGCTTAAAAAAGGACCCAAATGTAGTCCATGCGTCTCACGCATCATATTCCAAGTCTTCTATGGCATGCAAAATGTTTTGGTGTCATGTCTACAAAACAATGCAATCTCATAATTTGATATTTACTCAACTTTTAATGGGTAACATAATGACGTGCAACAAATGTTGGAACAAATACTTTTATAGTTGCCACATCACGTAAAAGTTGCATGTATAAACTGCTTAAATCAGCCTGAGATACAACCCCAAAAAAGCTAAAACAGTACACAAAATGACAATAAAAGTTTTTTGTGAATTATATTCACCCTTTGCTATATTGAAAGCACCACAACTATACATTATATGATGTTTTACCTCTAGAATTTCATTGTTTTTTTAATGTAAAGTAATTTCAAATCAGACGATTGCAACATGCTACAAAAAAGTTGGGACAGTCGAGTGTTTACCACTGTGAAACATCACCATTTCTTCTAATAACACTTATTAAGCATTTGGGCACTGAAGACACAAGTTTGTTAAGTTTAAAAAGTGGAATTTTCCCCCATTCATCCATTATGCAGGTCTTCAGCTGCACAGCTGTATTCGTTGCCATATTGTGTGCTTCATAATGCACCACACATTCTCAGTTGGAGATGGTCAGGGCTGCAGGCATGCCAATCTAGCACCCACACTCACTGATATTCAGCCAGTATGTGGTTTAAAGTTGTCCTGCTGGAAAATGCAGGGACATCCCTGGAAAAGATAGTGCTGGATATCAATACATGCTTCTCCAAAATGTGTGCATATCTGTCTGCATTAATGGTGCCTTCACAGATGTGCGAGTTACCCATGCCATGAGCACTAACACACCCCTGGCCCATATAGAAACTGGCTTTTGGACCTGACGCTAATAACAGCTTGGATGGTCCATTTCCTCTTTGGCCCGGAGAACACGACGACTGTGTTTTTCAAAAACTACTTGAAATGTGGACTCACAGTTCCACTGTTCTACTTTCCATCTCAGTTTAGACCGAGCCCAGAGAAGTCAGCAGTGCTTCTGGACAGTGATGATGTATGTGTGACACCCTGTATGTATAGTCACAGGAATAATTCTATTTTTCTTTATGTATTTGATTTATTTTATTATGTTTATGATATTGTTTCAATTACTGTTATTATGCTGGATTTGTGGTGAGTAATACACTCAGTGGACAGTAGGGGGAGACAGTGTGCTGATCGGAGATTATCTGAGTAACTTTGAGTCGCGGAGAAGAAGCCGCCATTACAAGAGCGACTCGTTACTGATAACAGCACAACTTTGTCTGTCTCATTGTTTTACCAAACAGAATTCATTCACTGCAGCAACGCCAGTCGGGCGGCGGGCATGCTACAGATTTTGGGGGCTCGTCCGGGATCTAGCGCCACCTGCTGGTATGCGGATCCAATTCAAATGAACCACAGATGGGCTGAGTGACGGGTGATCAGCGTGAGGACCACGAAGGGCAGCTCAACGGCGGCAGGAGAACCAAAGTACGGTGGTGAAAGGCTTTCCTGGCTGAGGAGGAGTAGTGCAGTGTGGTGCCAGCCAAGTGTGAACCCATCATCAGCTGGATTGTCGATAAAATGACGTCGAGCGAGAGAAAAGCAACAGTTTGGGAAATCAAGAAAAGACTTCATCAACTCACCCATGATGAACTGATCAGCCTGGTGGATTGTCTGGAGCCAACTGCAGCACCAGGAAAGCACAGGTTGGATATAACTGATGAGGAGTGTTGCTTTGAGTACATTGCTGAGTACATGAACGGGGATTTTCTGCTGGAGTTAGAAGATGGAGTGTTGTCTCAATTGTTACTGTTAAAAGACAATGTCGATGTGATACTCCAGAAACAGAATGTAAAAACGGTTTTGCATGACACTGTGTCACTTACACCACCACAACAACTTACACACACCACTGACACCCAGACACATCCAATGGACTATAACCGATTGATAGACTGCTGTGAAGAGTTAGGGTGAAAATTAGCACAATACAAGATTGAGGTTAACCCAAGTAAAGCAGAATCTCCCAAAAGTAGCGGTAGCTTACCTGTGAATGTAGCTGGTGAGCCCAGCAGTGGAGAAAGGGAAAGTATGATCTCCCTCCGCGACCTTCAGCTACTGCCATTTCAGCACAGAGAGTTCAAAGTTCAAGGGGGGCAGATTGGTGACATTACTTCTGATATAAGTTACACCAGTGTAACCAAGCAAATAGATGAGGGACTGGCAGCTAACCACAGTGAAAATGACATCATCAGAGGGGTCTTGAGAGTCATTAAGCCAGGAAACTTTAAGGACATGTTAGTAAACAAGGAGGGGTTGACAATCCTAGAATTAAAGAGTTTCCTTCAGTCGCATCTGAATGAGAGAAGTAGCTCTGAGCTCTTCCAGGAGTTAATGTGCGGTAAACAGAATGACAATGAAACTCCTCAACAATTCCTGTATAGACTGATTGGACTGAAACAGAAACTCATTTTTCTGTCCAAACAAACTGTCACAGACCTGGAGTATGATGAACAAACAATTCAAAATGTGTTTCTGAGGACGATTTATCAGGGCATGGGTGCAAAATACAACCAGTTACGCACTGAATTGAAACTCTGCTTACGAATTGCCTGGTGACAGATGAGGCACTCCTGCGTCAAGTAACCCAGATAGCCAGTGACGAAAGTGAAAGACAACGTCGGTTGGGACAAGCTGCACGGCAGAGAGTGTCGAATGCCCTCAGCGCCCAATGGGAGTCCAGCCGAGGTAAAGACGCAGATTGCAGTAGACAAAACGACCAAACTGAGACAATTTGTCGGTTAAGTGCACAAATTGAAGCTCTTAACAAGACCGTTGAATCACTTGCAAAGGTGAGAACGACAGAAGGTCAGTGCAAAGTCATCGACTCCCAGCTGCAGCGAAGGCAACATCGACGAATGTGTCCCAAATGTAGTAGCCAGGATGCTACCTCTTGCAGTCATTGCTTTGTGTGTGGTGAGGAGGGACATCGTGCGGTGGGCTGTCTAAGAAGGGAAAAGGGGTCGGGAAATGACCAGCGGCCACTGATGAGGGGCGAACAGTGACCGAGCAACCACAGCCCCAGCCTAAGGAAAGAGAAGCTTGGATGTGTAGGACACCTGATTCGCCAAATCAAAGACAAAGTCCCTGTGACCGAGTAGCCCAGCTCATTGGAAAGAAAGCCACCCTCAAGTGCCACATTCATGGATTCGCAGTAACCGCTCTACTGGACACAGGAGCACAAGTTAGTATAATCGACTGCAACTGGAAGAGTAAATACTTACCAGATCAAGCTCTGCGACCACTGTCAGAAATAGTCGATGGGGGTGACTTCAATGTCTCAGCTGTTAATGGAGAACCATTGCCATTCGAGGGATGGGTAGAATTGACAGTGAACCTGCCCGGGAATGATGATCCAAGCTTGGCTATTCAAGTGCCTTTCCTCATGGGGAAGATGCCATTAGAGCGACCATTGCTTGGGTTTAATGTGGTCGAGGAGATAATAAGAGGAAAGAAGAATACAGAGCAGGGTCTATGTGCTTTTGCAGAACTTCTAAAGATGGCCCTGGACATCAAAGGTGAACAAGCCAACGCGATAGTGAGCTTCATTCAGGAACAACCTCATGTGAACCCTGGGGCTATTGTCACAGTCGGCCCAAGAGATGTGGTCGTACCACCCGGTCAGGTGACTCATATTAAGTGTGACGTTTCGGTTAGCTTGGAATGCTCTGAGCCAGTAGTACTGTTCGAGTCCAGGGAGGAGAGCACATCGTTAACTCAACTAGATGTTGGGGAAGGTCTGATGGAATTAGCGGGGACGAACCGGCGGCCCTATGTTAGGATTCCCCTGGGAAACCCTACTGCTTGTGAAGTCACTATCAGACGACGTACACCTCTAGGAAGTATTCAGCCAATATCAAGCATTATTGAAACGGAGCAGCAAGACTTGGTAAACAGAGGTGACTTACCAGTGAGCCATGGGGAAGAACCAGGTTCCCAAGGACATGAGGACGTCCACAGGGCAGACAGCTTGTGGCATCCACCGGTCGATGTAAGCCATCTGGAAGAAGAACAGCAGGAATTAGTCAAAGACATGCTTTATGAAGAATCCAACGTGTTTGCTCGCGGAGATGATGATATTGGGTGCATCCCAAGCTTACAGATGACGATTAACCTGAAGGACGACATCCCTGTTCAGCGAGCTTATGCCTCCATCCTAAAACCCCTATATAAAGAGGTGAAGGAATACGTTCAGGACTTACTAGCTCGAGGTTGGGTGGTCAAGTCGAAGTCTCCATATGCAGCCCCGGTGGTGTGCGTTCGGAAGAAAGATGGCACGCTGAGACTGTGCATAGACTACAGGTTGTTAAACCAGAAGACAGTCCCAGACCGACATCCACTTCCCCGGATCCAGGACCTCATTGACACACTGGGAGGCTACTGATGGTTTTCAATTCTGGATCAAGGGAAGGCCTACCATCAGGGATTCATGGCGGAGGGATATCGGCACCTTACGGCATTCACAACCCCTTGGGGGCTATATGAATGGGTGCACATATCCTTCGGATTGGCTAATGCACCAGCGGCATTCCAGAGGAGTATGGAGGGGATGCTGGACTCGCTGAGAGATGAGTTATGTATCCCGTATCTCGACGACATACTTTGCTTTGGTAAAACGTTCAGTGACCATGTTCAGGGGCTCAGAAGAGTCCTCAGAGTACTGCGGCATCATGGAGTAAAGTTGAGGCCAGCAAAATGCGAGCTCTTCAAGAAAGAGGTCAGATATGTGGGGAGGCTAGTTTCGGAGGATGGTGTCCGCATCGACCCAAAAGACCTAGAAGCTGTCCTCTCCCTGAAAGACCAAAAGCCCACTACTGTCGGGGAGTTGCGGCGATTGTTGGGGTTCCTCAGTTACTACCGCACTTTCATCCAGGACTTTTCACGGATCGCTAAGCCACTGTACGAACTCCTCCAGTCTCGGGGATCAGTAGCCTCTGCAGGGCAGAATAAGTCTGGTAAAACTGAGAAAAGAGGGAACCAGTTACCATCCCGTGTGAAAGTAGAGTGGATGAGTGTGCACCAAGGTGTGTTGGAGAGACTCATTGGGGCTCTAACAACCCCCCCGGTACTTGCTTACCCAAACTTTGAACTCCCATTTGTGCTCCATACAGACGCGTCCGAACAGGGGCTCGGGGCTGTGCTGTACCAACATCAAGAGGGCAGACTCAGAGTTATTGGCTATGGCTCCAGAACATTGACTCCTGCCGAGAGAAGTTATAGACTCCACTCTGGAAAGCTGGAGTTCCTGGCACTTAAATGGGATGTCTGCGAGAAGTTTTGCGATTATCTGTTCTATGCGCCACACTTTACAGTCTTCACAGATAACAACCCGTTGACGTATGTCCTCCGAACGGCCAAACTCAATGCTGTTGGACATAGGTGGGTGGGAGAATTGTCGGACTTCAGGTTTGACATTCACTACAGACCAGGCAAAACGAATGCAGACGCGGACATGCTCTCTCGTTGTCCCCTCGATATCAATAAGTTTATGACCGTATGTACAGAAGTTCTCGCAGAGGAGGTGGTCCGGGCTACATGGGAAGGAAGTCGAGCTGACCAAGAGAATGAAGTTGCCTGGGTTGCGGCTCTTAACGCACGTCAAGAGAATTCAGAGTGCCAGTTTGGAGGGAGTCTCATGACACTTGATCGCTCTGAGTTGAAAGTCGCCCAAAGGGAAGATCCTGTTGTTGGTAAGGTGATAGAATTAAAGGAGAGTGGTGGAGAACTGACATCTGAAATGACGAAAACTGCTAAAGGAGGCCTAAAAAGACTGTTGTATGAGTGGAGAAAACTGGATCTTGAAGAGGACCTGCTCTATCGTAAGACCAATCACAGATTTCAACTTGTGCTTCCAGCTAAGTTTAAGCAGTTGGCCTTGAAACAGTTGCACAATGACATGGGTCATGTAGGGACGGAACGAGTTCTAGACTTAGCAAGGAGCAGATTCTACTGGCCTTTTATGAAGAAGGAGATCGAGCACTATGTCACCCAGCAGTGCCGATGCGATGGGAAGTCTTACCTCAAGTTGTCCACTGGACCTGGTGTCCATCGATTATCTGCACTTGGAGTGGAGTCGTTGCGGATATGAATATATTCTGGTGCTGGTGGACCATTTTACCAGATTTGCCCAGGCGTACCCGACAAGAGACAAGTCTGGAAGGACAGCGGCTGAGAGGATATTTAACAACTATATCCCAAGATTTGGCTATCCTTGCCGGCTTCATCACGACCAAGGCTGTGAATTCGAGAACTACCTCTTTGCGACTTTGCAGCGGTTAACAGGTGTCAGTAACTCCAGAACAACACCTTATCACCCCCAAGCAAACCCAGCGGAACGTTTCAATCGCACTCTGCTACAAATGTTGAGGACGCTGGAAGAGAAGGAAAAGGATAGATGGAAAGACCACCTCCCGAAGGTAGTGCACGCTTATAATTGCACTAAGCATGAAGCGACGGGGTTCTCTCCATTCTTCCTCCTGTATGGACGTCACCCTCGCTTGCCCGTTGACTTGCTGTTTGGTCTAAGATCGGAGGATGACCAATACTCACCTCGAGATTATGCAGAGAAGTGGGCACAACGGATGGCTGATGCATATAAACTAGCCTCGGACAACAGTAAACAAGCGAGCGCACGGAACAAGAAATACTATGACCAGCACCTTCGGGGTGTTGTGCTGCAACCAGGAGATTGAGTTCTGGTTCGTAACCTAAGTGAACGGGGCGGGCCTGGAAAGCTGAGATCATACTGGGAGAGAACAGTGCACGTGGTCAAAGAAAGAATAGGAGACGGACCGGTCTATAAAGTGTACCCTGAGTCCAGTGGAGGCCAAAATCCAGCAATGATACGTACCTTGCATCGAAACCTGCTTCACCTGGTTAATGACCTACCTGTAGACCCGCCACCTCCGGGAGCTAATGAGTCATGTAGACCTAAGGGAAGGAAACCAAGATTGTTAAAATCAGCAAGAGAGCCTGAAGAAGCAAATTCGAGTGATTCATGTTCGGATGACAGTGACACTCCGAGAGCTTACTACTGGTTGCGCTCCTCTGAACAGCAGTGATCTAAGCAGAGAAGGACTAGACACTTATGAAAGAGGAGATTGGAGACAGAGAAATAGTGAGGATGGACCTGTGAGGCATGGAGAGAGTACTCTAGGAATAGAGGAAGAATACTTACCTGAGCCAGTGGCAACTCACTCATTGAATGACTTACCTGCTGCAACAGAATCTGAGGGGATGAATGATGAGCTGGGAGGGATGGTACCTGTGTTGGAAGAAAGACAAATGGTTAGTCCAATGGCAAAAGCCGCAGGAGATGGATATGTGAGAAGATCAAGCAGAGAAAGAAAACCCACACGGGTCTTCACTTACCTCATTGGGTCAGCCCAATTATGAACTGCCTACGGAGATAGGGGCTGCTCAATTTATGCAGACACAGCAGTTACCGTATTACTCTGGGTTACAGGGGCCAGTATGTGTGACTTGTGCTCACGTCCCACCTACATTTCTTTATCAGATAGGGTCCTATCCTACCTTAACACCTTATGCTGCCTTTAGTGGATACTAGAGAATTAGTGCCTACAAGAAAACAGGGTTAAGACTCACACACACACATGATGGGAACAGTGAACACATATATTACACAATGACACAGAAATCTTGAAATTGGTTACAATGTGAGGAGAAGGTTTGTGTTATTGAGTAAACTGTTTATAAGAGTTAAAGGGTCAGTGTTGTTTGGAGCCATTTCTTTTGTCGGGGAGAGTGTGACACCCTGTATGTATAGTCACAGGAATAATTCTATTTTTCTTTATGTATTTGATTTATTTTATTATGTTTATGATATTGTTTCAATTACTGTTATTATGCTGGATTTGTGGTGAGTAATACACTCAGTGGACAGTAGGGGGAGACAGTGTGCTGATCGGAGATTATCTGAGTAACTTTGAGTTGCGGAGAAGAAGCCGCCATTACAAGAGCGACTCGTTACTGATAACAGCACAACTTTGTCTGTCTCATTGTTTTACCAAACAGAATTCATTCACTGCAGCAACGCCAGTCGGACGGCTTGCATCTGTGGATGCAGCGGTGAGTGGTGTTGACTAACAAAGGTTTACTAAAGTTGAGACTGAGCTCAGAGAAGTCGGCAGCACATCTGGACAGTGATGATGTACGGCTTCTCCTTTACATAGTAAAGTCTTATCTTGCATCTGTGGATGCAGCGGCGAGTGCTGTTGACTAACAAAGGTTTACTAAAGTTGAGACTGAGCCCAGAGAAGTCGGCAGTGCTTCTGGACAGTGATGATGTACGGCTTCTCCTTTACATAGTAAAGTCTTAACTTGCATCTGTGGATGCAGTGGCGAGTGGTGTTGACTAACAAAGGTTTACTAAAGTAATCCCAAGGCCATGTTCATGATATCCATTACAGATGAAGGATGTTTTTATGACAGTGACGTCTGAGGAATCAGAGATCACGTGCATTCAGTAGTGGTTTAGGTTTTGCCCTTTACGCACCGAGATTTGACCAGATTCCTTCAATCTTTTAACTATATTGAGCACTGTAGAGAGTGAAATGCATAAAATCCTTCCAATTTGTATTTTGGGAACATTGTTCTGAAAGTGCTGGATTACTTGCTGAAGCATCGGTTGGCAAATTGGCAAGTCTTGAATGATCCTTGCTCTTGAAGGACTAGGCTGTTTTTGGAGGGGCATTATATACCATGACACAATTGCCTGTTTAACATCTCCTGTTTCACGTCACCTTGTTATTTTTACTTGTCAATTTGTTATTAGTCTTAAATTGCCCGTCTCAACTTTTTTGGAGCGTGTTGCAATCATCTGATTTGAAATTACTGTACATTAAAAACAATGAAATTCACAAGGTAAAACATCATATAATGTGTAGTTGTGGTGCTTTCAATAAAGCAAAGGGTGAATATAATTTACAAATAACTCCTTTTTGATTTGATTGATTTCTTGAAAGATCCTTGCCATTTTTGGGGGTTTCCGCCTGGATTTGGCCTACCCAAATTAAAAAGCTTCCCATTCCCACATACTTTGGCCTAAATACACAGTTTTGGTGTCATTTTACAGGAAACCCTTTGAAGTTGCATAAAACACTGCTAAAAATAAAAAAAAAAAATTAAATATATGTTGTCTGAACAGTAATAACCCTCCTAAAAAAAGAGGCGCTTTTTGATTTTTTTAATATAAATTCATTTTTGAAAGTGTATAACTCAAGCCCTGTAAACCCTAGCAGCAAGCAGACAGTTTTGGCTATTTCCACTAGATGACAGCAAATACCTGAAAAAGGAATTTTGTCTGTATCATGTTTTATTTAATATTTATTTCAATTTATTTGAAGGGAGGAATATTACCTTTTTTTGGTGTACTTTCCGCCTACCCAAATCTAAAGTCTCCCCATACCCATATACAGTGCTATAAATGCAAAATCCCAGTGTAATTTTACAGAAAACCCTTTGTCATTACATAAAACACTGTTGAAAGTGGTAAATATGCGCTCTGGTGTCTGGTGAGACGCGTCTGTGTGTTTTGCGACATAACCTACCTAGTGATCACTTCACAGTCTGGATGCAATATCACAGCCCCTGATTGGTCTATTTGATCTTGAGAGACATTGCCGGAAAGCGGAGGGTCTAAGCTTTACGGCAATATATGCTTTATCCGGATCGGATGTTTACATATTTTCCTGGATTGTTGAATATCATATAACATTACTTTGTGGTGTTTCTGCACTCGAGGGATTACTTGGGCACACAACCACAGAAAACACTGAAAAACGGCTCATTTTGCAGAGAATAACCTAAGGTAAAGGATTATGTAGCATTTGTGGCTAACTGTGCTGTCTAGTGCGAGTAGCACGGCAAATATTCAATAATTTCACTTGTATGTTTACAAATGTTGATTGTATACTTCATGATTCATTCGAAGTGTATTAGATATGTGATTATACCTCAATAAAAAGACTTATTGGAACTTCTTACTGGCAATGAGAGCTTTCATTTGATACTTGGTTTGTACATGTTCGTCATATTTGAGCGATATGAGAAATATGCTTATTCAAAAATGCACATAATTATGACACGACTTTTGATGGGTGGAACTATGTAATTTATTGTAAATAAGTTACTTAGTGTAAAACAAATGCCAAAGTGATGCATATCTCAAGAAAGTAGACATTCTAAGCTTTCAAATGGTACCAGATATGAGCTTATAACTCCTCCGCATACGTTTAAAATTGGAAGTACATTATTACTGACGTAATTTTAAATCCCGGATCCGGGATCGTGGATTTTAAGATATTGTCAGGGAGTGATGGTAACCAGGTGCTGAGTGGAGAGCAGTGCTGGATGCTGGGTGTCGCAAACCTCATGCCATATTATTGACAGTGCAGGAACCGGTCGAAGCATTGAGCCATTCTTTGACTTGGGATGTCGTTACGGCCATAAAAGGCTTTCTATTACTAGCTCACGTGCTTCTTGTAGAAAAATTATTCCTCTGAAAAATTAGCATGCCGCAATGAAGAATGCGTAATGTTAGGCAAATGACAGCTGCTTCACTTAAACAATAGACGCAAAATGTCTTTTCCTTCAGTGCTTCTTATGGAAATTAAGCCCCTTTCTGCTTTTAGAAGCTACAAAACATTCACACACTACAACTGGTCCAATTTGAAAACAGTTAATCCCATTCCCGCTGTTCCAACAACAGCGACTATTTGGGGAATTGTTATCAGTGTTCTCATTGTACAAATATTGATATATCTAGGTGATTTTCAGGTTCAGGTTCTGGAAGTAAAAAATGCCATTAATTTCCTCCATAGAGAAATAGATCTTTAGCACTAATGTTTAAACATTTCAAGACACAGATACTATGAGGTCTGAGGTTGTAATTTACATTACATGCTTCATTTAAACAAAATCATTTAGAATTTGGAGTGAAGAACTACACTGTCCAGAATCCCGAACAGATCCACCAATCAGAAATGACAAATAAAATAAAAAATGACGTCATGTCTGTTTTTTCTTTATGTCTTTTCTATTCAATAAAAACAAAACACCCAAAACTATCTTGATTCTTCTTTAATAAACTTGTGAGTCGTGGGCAACTACACACATTTCACATGTGTCTTCTCTCTGGTGCGTGTTCTCCTTTTCGTCCCCCACTCCAACAACATATTCAACAATAGTTCCCATTGTTACAATGTCATTGATCTATTTATAGTTAAGATATTATCCTCAAAATAGTTTTATATTTTACCTACATTTCTGATCCAGTGACATCATTCGTAATGCATCATGGGATTGTAGGTCGGGTTTGGTACTGGTTGGTTTGGTTCATGGCTTAGAATTCTTGACCAATAATTTTTTTGGAATCCCTTCGAAGGCAATGGATGGGAAAAATTCTTCCAGAACCAAGTTGAACCATCACTTTTGCACTCTAATAATGTACTCCTATTCTTTTAAATGCTATATAAGCAATAACTGAGACTATAATGTCAAAGTCTGTTAGTCAAATGGAATCCTAGAACGACCGTGGA
The DNA here is from genome assembly GCF_025860055.1 of Xyrauchen texanus. NCBI lineage: Eukaryota > Metazoa > Chordata > Actinopteri > Cypriniformes > Catostomidae > Xyrauchen > Xyrauchen texanus. The sequence goes on along the minus strand of NC_068314.1, from coordinate 2,408,734 downwards.
TGGTGGGGTTAATGGGTGCAAGAGTGACTCATAAGTGTATTCTATCAGAGAAAGACTCCCCTTCATTAGCATCTATGAGTGTTAGCATTGAATATGCTAATGTATTCTCTAGGCTAATTTGCCATCGAGGCCTGAAACACAAAATAAGCAGTGTGGTGATTGCAGACAGATCAAGTTTCCACCATCAGTACCTTGAGATTAATCACAGACTATGTGGACATGCGTAGCCCCAGACACTGTTGCTCGCAATGGCGTTCGCGGCAGTGCTAGAATTAGCATTGCTACCAATTACTGTTTTTCAAGGAATAGTTTACCCTTATATTAAATTCTCTGCATTTATTTTCTCACCCTTGTGTCGTTTCAAACATATATGAGTTTTTAATCTGTTTTTTTAATACAAGTTGATACTGTCTTAATTTAAAGCTGAAAAAAAGGACCCTAAAGTATCACAAAAGTAGTCTATGCGTCTCGTGCGTCAAAATTCGAGGTCCTCTGAAGGCCTATGCCTTTGGTGAGAAACAACAAATTTAAATAAAACTGAACTGAAGTGTCCGCTGCACATTTTATAAGCACGTTGAGAGACTCGTGCTCATCGGCGTGTGTGTTCATGGGAGAACTTGGATTGTTTTCAGCACTTAACATATGTTTAAAGTGTTTATTTTTTTAATCACCAATATCAAGATTTTAGGTTCAAATGCAAATGATCTAAGAATATTTCACCTTTTTGCCTTCAAAGGTTCATTTTAAAGAGTCACGTGGTCTGAAAAATTAATTACTAAAATGACAAATATTCCATGTGGTCTCTCAATTAATATGAAGTCATGAAAGCACTAAAGTATTTCACGTCAGCCACACAGTTACACACACACATACTACAACATGTGAACTATTCTCTATATCTGTAGACTATGAGCATGCACATTTAAACAAACAGCTTCAAGAGCCCTATTGGTAGAAGAGAGCGGCGTTTCTCTAAGCTATGCGCTTGGCGTCGAGACCGCTTGTTTCAGGGTTTTTTCGAGTTTCTGCAGAACGCATTATGGCATGAATTTCCATTTTAATTAAGTCAGTCTAAGTGAATTCTATGAAGTATTTTAAACAAATGCCAGATGTCTCGCACAACAAATATGTAAGCAATTTAGAGATGTTTGCACCGGCGGTACAGATAATTACTTGCGAATACCCTTCAAACGGACGCTAAAGCTTTAATTTGTTTTTCGTATAGGCTTTCACAGATGGCATTGTGTTGGTTTAAGGCTAAACATATGAACACTCTCCATTCATCACCTTCATAGTTACCCCTTTAGCGCCTTTTCTCCTAAACAAGAGCTTTTTCAGTTCTCCAAACACATTATCTCCGTTGTATTTATGGCGCCCATTCATCTCTGTTGGAGAGAAATATGCATTTGTTTATGTGATATTTATGATTACCATCATAATATGCGTCAGAGGGCAAACGAGACTGGCAGCACTTATTTGAAGCTCTTTGGAAGTTTGCGCTGGGGCTCTGTGCCTTCTCCTCATTGTTTAAAACTTGGTATTCCTCTCACAGACGGGCCCAAACTTTGGCCTGAGAGATGTGCTTCAGGAATCCAGCCTGCTGCCAGTCCAATTCACTCACTGGTCAGCTTTTCCAACGCAATTTCTTTCTCACACACTCTTTGACTTGGCTAATTCTCTCTCTTTCTCCCGCTATTTGTGCTCTTCCTTCCCATTACACTTCTGCTCTGAAAGCAAGTTTATTAGTTAGAGCTGAGGTGTCATTTTTATTGGATCTAGGGCTGGGTATCGATGCAGATTTGGGTATGTTTCATTTTAATGTTCTTTGTGCTTACATCAGAAAGCAATTTGACAATTTTCAATATTAATTTCGAGACCACAACAAAACTCTCATAATTTGAGTAAACATTGTTTTAAGTTCTCATGTGAAAAGTCTGCACTAAAGAGCAAAGAAACATATTACAAGCAATAGAACAAATTATAATTAAGAAAACAGTGCTTGAAGTTTTTAAGAGCATCATCAAGTATTCAAGTATGCATTCAAAAATAGGAAGAAAAAAGTCATGAAATGAAACATTAAACCACTTAAAGGAATATTCCGGGTTCAGTACAAGTTAAGCTCAGACAAAAGCCTTTGATGTTGATTACCACAAAAATTAATTTAGACTCGTTCCTCCCTTTCTTTAATAAAAGCACAAATGTGTGTTCCAGTGACACACTTACAATGGAAGTCAATGGGGGAAATTTTTGGAGGATTAAAGGCAGAAATTTGAAGCTTATAATTTTATAAAAGAACTTGCATTAATTCTGTTAAAACTCATGTATTATTGATCTTTAAAGTTGTTTAAATTGTACTTTTTATGGTCATTACATCGTCATGGCAATGACAACAAAGTTGTAAAATTGTCTATAACTTTACACAGATGTTTATGTCTTGTGTCTATATTTTTGAAACAGTATTTTAATGTTACAGATTAAACCCCATTGACTTCCATTGTAAGTGTCTCACTGGAACACACATTTGTGCTTTTTTAAAGAAAAAGAGGGACAAGTCAGAATGAACTTTTTGCGATAATCATTATTGTGCCACAAACGTTGGCGAATGAGCTTAACTCGTACTGAACCTGGAATTTTCCTTTAAATTACTGGTCTCACCTAATGATAATACACAATAATACTTTTTTAAAGTGCCTGAAGTTTTCCAGCCAAATACATTGAGTGTTTTTCTCGTAGTTGTTGTCTGATTAATATTAACAGCAGATTTTTAATAAATCTGGTTGTCCCACTGTTTACATTCACTTTAGACATCAATAACTACGTTTCCATCCAAGGGTTTTTTTGGAACAAAAATGTAGCGTATCAAAAAGTGAACTATACAACACAGCTGATGGGAACGCTAATTATTGCTAAAATTTCACAAGTGTCGACATAATATTTTTCCGTTTAACTCTAGTGCATAAACTCTATGTCGATACATCAAATGTGGTGAAAAACTGGTTTGGAAACACTTTATGTGAAGGAAATTAACACAAAAATATAGTGTCACATGACAGAATTGACCCCAATCATTACCCTGCGTTAATCATAACGATAAGGTAAACATCCTTGAAAGCCAATTTATTGTACGTGAAGCATTACTCGTACTGTTATGGATTGGTCTTAACAGAATACCTGCACAGATCAGATGCTGCAAACACATCTGCATCATGACACTTCCAGAGTGTCAACACAAATATCTCGTATCATGCACCTGTCATCAAAAAGTGCACCCTTAGCCATCCATTTATTAATTAAAGTTACTTTTCCACACCATTAAAAATTATAGATGGCATGGAATTAGCTCACAAAACATATAATTTCTGTGCACAAAGATGTTTTAAATCCAACATAAATACTCAATACTAGGAGAAAAGCTTCAGTGTGCTTCTGTGGAACACTAACAGCCCAATTCTTTGACATTATTGTTTAGCCATATCGGATTTCCAAAACACTGTGACAGTGTGAATCTATCAAAACATTGACAGAACCAAAGAGTTGTTTTATATGATATTTCTAAGTTATCCATGACCATGGGAAACCCTGAAAAATGTCGTTTTAAATTTCACCCTTGAACATTAAGTTTCTTGACAGCGAGTAAAACTTTAGTGATTTGTGTTTTGTTCTTTGTCATCGACCTGAAACGTCAAAAAGCAGAGATGTTTCTCACCTGTTTTCTCCAACTCAATGATCTCTTTCATATCAGAGTCACAGCTGGTTTCTGTCTCTGCCGACACTGATTGCAAAGCCAATCCCGAGGAAACACCTTATTTATGATGCAGCTCCAGCAGTGATTTATTCTCTTACCGTGTCTCTGCTCTCAGGTGTTTCTTTTCACCGTTCTGCTAACTGGCCTCTATTGGTAAAATAAAATTACATCCATATTTATATGGTTTGACACTTCTTGTGAATATGATTGATGGTTCACAATTTCTGCAACTGGCTATACACATTTGTTAGTCCGTATAATATATGCAAACTTATGGCAGACTTTGAGGATAAGGTTCATTTGAAGCCATAAACTTAACAGTTCAAATTTGTCCCTCGTTACTTGTGATCAGATTTGGAGGGGAGGAACTCTGTTTCATGATGACATACATCAGCTGCTATGTCAGAGTGTTACTGCATGATATTAAAGTGCAACAAATTAATAAAAGACAAAGAAAGTGTAAAAAAAACAGCACAGTGTTTCTCCCGATGTATCTGAAATTAAATCAAAGCACAAACGCAGCATTTCCAGCAGAAATATCTGTTGTTATACTGGATTACCTGCATTTAATGAGCATCAGATGCACGTGCATATTGATATCAGGCACACTGAAGAAGATCGTCATAGTTCTTGTGCTTGTGTATGTATGTATCAGCTTTTGTAAACATTCTGATCAGACGGGTATTTTCTTTTAAAGCTGCTCATATCCAGCAAAGTTTAAACTCTTAGCGCAGCGGTGGATTGACATGTGAGGGGTGGTGCTTCGCTGCTGCTTGGATGCATTCAGGACGGATTAGCATTTACACATCAAATGTGATGTGGTCACGTGGGTTTTTGACCGCATTTGTATGTGGTTTTTGTGATCCAATCACAAAACGCTTTAGACCTGTATTTAGCGCCTACCACGTGTGATTGGATCACTCGAAATGCATCTTAATAACAGGTGTAAACGGGGTCAGAATATCTGGATATCTGCCAATTAACACCCTGTCCAATATATCAGTCTATCACGATTCATGACTACATTCAGTATTTGGGGTATATGGGTTCCTGTAACTCAATAGAGCGCATCAGTTCCGGAAGTATTCTGAAAGTCATTTTTCACGCTAACTTATAAACCTATTAAGAAAGACCCTCCATGATCCCTGAGGTTGTTAAACAATGGTATGCTTCCTCTGAAGCCATCCATCTGTGCAAAAAAAAACATGTTTAATAGCAGAATTCCTTGTTTAGAGCTACACTACCTGTGATCATGAAGGGACACGATCCATCAATCAGAGAGCAAACAAAGCATGTAAAAAGAGCGACCACCATGGCTGGACTTGTAATCTGGCATACCGGGCATTTCCCTGGTGGTCCGACGCACTTTTGTGGCGATCAGGAGAGGAATGTCCATTGGTAGAACCGAGTGTGCTGGTGGTTCGGCTGCGAAATGTGCCGAATGGGCCGCAATGAGCAACAATGAGCCGCCGCGTTATGCAGAACGGACCACAAAACGGCACCACGATATGCAGAAAAGGACAGCGAAATTACTGTGATTCACCCGGATCTGGATGTCTTACAACTCTTTTATGAAATCGTAATGCAAAAAATTCATCTGAAAAACACTTTCAGAACCAAGATGGCTGAAAAAATGTGTGGGCCTTGTTGTGCTCTATTGCTTTGATCCCCAGGGAATGCAAGATAATGAATGCAGCCTAAATCACTTTAGCATCACCAAATGTAAAAGTTCTTTAAATTTAACTGTAAAACCGATTAATCAGATTCTTCATAGAATGAGACCATTAACAATGCTACTGATCTCCTGAATAATTATCTCATTTTCTTTGCGCTGAAAGCTTGCTATTTGGCCATCATCCACTCTTTTATTCAGACAACGTTGCCAAAGATGGATGCATTGCTTGGTCAGTTCGCGGTCTGAATGGCCGCGTCCTGCCCGCTGTGCTGGACATTAAGGCCTGATGGACAGCGTTAAGACTCTCGGACCGCTAGAGGATGAAGACAGCTGCTGTGAGAGACACTGGTCCACTGTGTTAGTGCCTACAAAATAAGTACACAAACACTGTGCACTCTGTCTAAACTCAGCAGGGGGGCCTCTAGGGGCCCCTCGGAGCATCTCTTGATTGTGTCCATCAACAAGCATCAAATCCGAATCCACAGCTTTGTGTCTTCCTTAAACGTTGACAAACACTTGAGGACAACCAAAGCCTTCACAATGTTGGCAGCGAACTCATTCCTACAGGAAGATACATGCTTGTGATGTAACCCTCGTGTGGTGATCGAGTATTTAGATATCTTATAATTTCATGTTAAAATACGGTCATAAATGTAAAAAGACACATACAAAAAGAGTTGCCAGATGACTAATCGAGGCTTTCTTGCCAATGTTTGTTTACGTCGCAATCTCTGCAAGCTAATTTAGAACGAACACAAGCTGGGAGCGCTGCAAGTCCAGTAATGAACCGTCAATTAAATCAGATTACAAACACGACATCATTAATAGGCGGCTTGTTGAATGGGTGCCATGCATGCTGGAGGACGGTGCGAAAGCGCCTTTATTCCACCGTAGGCGAGCACGTGCCATTACCAGGTCAGCATGCGATCAAGAGCTCTGACACAAACGAGGTTAAATGACTGCATGGGATTTTGGCTCAACCGTTCTGGCCCACTACGGTGAACAATTAGTTATGCAAATAAATATAAGAGACATAGGAAGAAATCGAGCCAGTAGTTGGAAGGATGTGATGCCCAAGGCAATCAAGTTCACACTCTATTAACACAGCAATTCTAGTTCTGACAGCCAGAAAACAATTAATGTGAAATTCTGTTGGACAAAACACAACCGAGCGACTGCTAATGAGCGACTGCCAATCAAAGACTTTTTCTCAAAACCCACCCTTCATTAGCCGTGTAAAAGAAGACATGTTGTTCTTTTTAGCGATCAATCGCCGTCATTGTTTCACTCATAATCAAAGAGCTCACTGTTGATCTCTCGGAACATCCCTTTTTGTGATTCGTGGACATGCATTCACTTAGAAGAGGTTTAGCTTGGGAACGTGCCTTCTGGAAAAACAAACGTTTAGCCAGTAACTCGCAAATCCCTTTAAGAGGCTAAGAGTGTTTCGCATTCCCACCACAGGCTTACTTAAACCCTTGTAATGATAGCTGGTCGACGTCTTTTAAGTCACGGCCTTCTTGAGCGATGAAGTCACTTACACTGGTAGATTAGTATGTGGCGTAGTGTTGACCTCAGAATAGTTGGCCTGACTGGTGGCTGCATTTATGTGTGACTGACCTAGAAGCAAAACACGAGGAGAACATTGAGGCGTACCAACCCAAGGATACAAAAGCAAAGAGTGTGGAATGGCAGAGTGCACAGGATGCTTTCAATAAAGGTGAAGTTCACAACCGTAGCCAAGGATGGGAATCATAAGAAATGTAACGATTCCGATAAATATTTTGAATAGCCCCAGCAGCCTTCTTTTAAGAAGTTTTTATTAAGATTTGGGATGTGCAGTGTGAGTTTTTCACGATGAGATTACCGTCTGTGAATAAAAATGTGATTAACCGTTATTTTACAATAATTTGCCATTTTTCTTATTATTCAACACTACTGATGCAAAAATGCACATCATATCACAACTGAGCATCTTGGTGGACGTATTCTTGGGGATATGGGGACGCCCTAAATAAAAAAAAACAAATATATAGGTGGTATATAGAAACCCTCCAATCCCGAGCTCAGTGATGCACTTCAAAAGTTCAAGGCATCCAACAGTTTTTTCTTCAGTTTATTAAAGAAATCCGTTGTCTGTCAGACACCCCATCATAACGAATCGGCAACAGATTCTATACTGTCCACAACACCTCACAAATAAACCTGTGGACTATGCAGAATAATGGGAGCATTGCTCCGATCATGACGAAAATGTGCATTTATTGTTGAACGTGATGAATTTGTACAGAAGCAATGCTTTAAATAATGAGGATGAAAAGCTGCAACCTTTTAATGTGTACTCGCTGACAGTCAGTGACGTGCGGTGATGTCTTAAAGAGGCTAGGCACTGAGTTATGAAAGCCAGATTACCTGATTTATTGTTTAAGCTAATAATACGTAATAACAGTGAACGTTACACACAAGCGCAGCATATCAAGAAATGTACAAATCAGGATGTATATCGTGTACTCTCTCTCTCTCTCACGCACACACACACACACAAGTGCGTAAACAGTGAACGTTATATGCATTTATCAGATCCTTCAAAACCTCTCGGTTTTCCTTTACCTTTTCATTGTGGTAGGTTATATTCAGCTTCCTTTGCTCGTCAAGTGCAAGGTCGATCCGAGATTTTCCAAAGGTTTTCAGTGTAATTTGACACTGGATGTGAGCTGACGACTTTTCATGCTTGGTTAAAGCTGCGGGCAGGTTGTTCAAATCACAATATCCCGCTGAAGTCCAAACAGTCTGACTGGTTGAAAAAAGCAGGCAGGGATAGCAGTACAGCCGCTGATTGTTAGCACAGCCACATAGCCAATCTTTTCTTACATACCAATCAGTTTGAAATGATCGGATACTTTTTGGGCCCTTTTGCTGTACTAGTCCATCTAAGGCTGGCGTAGACCTCCCTCTTGCAATTAACTCCTATTTGGAATTAAAATCGAGCTTGGAAAAATTTCTTAATTCCGTGATTACGGTTGGAGCTGTCATTTTGAATTTGGCGGGGATTAGGCATGTACGCTAGCTGTGGTGTAATGACGTTAGCTACGCAAATGTCCAGGAATATCTCGATTTTAATTGGTCCATGTCTGATACGTAACGGAGATGATTATGGGCATAACTTATTTACGTCAAAAGGCACAGCAGATTTGTGCTTTTTGCCGTACATGTTAAAGAATACAGGATCGAAGTGCGCATGCGCAACATGGGTTTTCCGCTTGTCGTCTGCAATGAATGGACCGTAAAAGCACTGCTTATTCTACCATTTGTTTTTAGTTGATTATGTGTAACTGCTACATTTGTCATCATAACGTCTAAACAATTGGAATAACACACATATTGCATATATAAATCACAAGAATAAAAAGTAAAAATCCAAATACAAGTTTATTATTTAATAAACATTTTATTTTTGAATTTTGGCAGGGTAGGCAGTGCCTAGTTTGCCTACCCAGACCGCACGTCAGTGCTGACAGTAATCGCAATGCCCCGCACGCTTAAACATTAAACATCTTTTAATTCATCACTTTAAAATCACCACAGCTAGTAATATTCAAGTTTGTTGTTGGACGACTAGTGGAGCATCCTGTCCCATTTGCTGGATGAGTATCTTTCTATGACTTCTGTCTGTGTTTTATTCACGGTTAACAGTGAAACGTATGATTGTGGGATCCCTAATTAGGAGGTTTGTGTTATAGTTGGCGCCAATTCATGATTCAAGTTACTTTTCACAGTGGTGGGTGGGTCATCTCCTTAACATTAGAGATACACCGATGTATCGGCCAAACATTGCTATCAGCCGATTAAAACAATTATTTGCACTAAGGACTTTCTCTGATTGTTTGAAACAGCCGATAAATAAGGCAGATTATTTCCTGTTAATAGGGGTCCGAAAGTGCAATTTTCTTAGCTTACAACTAGCAAACGAAAATGTTTTCATTTGGTCAATAATTGGCTGATAAATTACAGAGATATTTGTACATTTACATATAAAATAAATATGAAATAAAAATGATAATGTTGTGGTTATTATGGTTTTACTACAAATACAATGGTATTTAAGCTTAAAAACATTATAATAAAAAATTGTGTAAAACGATTAAGAGAACGTGCTTAAAAAGTATGAAAGAATGGGTTGATAGGAACATTGTATTATGTCAATATGTTGGCTATATACAATATGTTTGTATAAAGTATATGTCATGTTAAAATTAAGCAGTTAAAGTAAACGCTAATTTATTTGTTAGGGTAAAGTTAAAGTTATACATTTTATATAGCCATTTTTCTAAATGTATTTCTTAATATTCCCTCGCAAGGTGATTGTCTAATTTATTATTGGGTTTTTTCATATATATATATATATATATATATATATATATATATATATATATATATATTATTTGGAATATGCCCAATTTGAAATGCCCAATTCCCAATGCGCTCTAAGTCCTCGTGACGGAAGACGAATCTCAGTTGCCTCCGTATCTGAGACGTCAATCCACGCATCTTATCACGTGGCTTCTTGAGCGCGTTACCGCGAAGACGTAGCATTTGCGGAGGCTTCACGCTATTCTCTGTGGCATCCACGCACTACTTACCATGGGCACCACCGAGAGCGAGAACCACATTATAGCAACCACGAGGAGGTTACCCCAACATGACACTACCCACATTAGCAACCGGGCCTAGTTGGTTGCTTAGGAAGCCTGGCTGGAGTCACTCAGCACGCCCTGCGACTCCAGGTGTGGTAGTCAGCGTCTTTACTTGCTGAGCTACCCAGGCCCCAAGTTGTCATATTTAAGGCCCAGGTATACTTTGTTTTTGCATGTTCTGGATCGCCTCGCGTCTGGTCGACCGCGTTGCCTTTGTGAGTGTACATTTCTGACTGCAAATGAATAGAAACGCGTTCAACGCATGCACACTACAACTGATTTATGACACTCTTTTAGTACAGTCAATGGCCAGCGAAGGTGCAGATGATGTGTACACTCAAGCCGCGTGTCTAGGCTTTGTGTGAACAAGCGGTTGACGCAATTGTTTTTACTCACTGCGCGCGGAGCATTCCGCAACACGCACACGCAAAGTATACTTTGGCCTTTAGTGGTTGATGGCATCAAAATGTTGATAACCATGAGATTTAATTTTTTGGGGGGAGAAATACAGAAGAGAGTTTTAGAAGAGATCTCAATAATGGCATTTATCTCTGGTCAGATTTGCCCAAACCAAAAGAGTAAACTATAAACCGTTCCTGTAGCTCCACTGGCATAGCCACTAAAAGTCATGAGTGATCACGAGTTTGATTTCAATTGAACACACAAACTGATAAATGTGAACCTTAATTGCACTACAGGTTGGATAAAAGAGTCTACCAAATGCATAAATGCAAGCAGGAATTAAACATCAATAGAGCATACATCCCACAAGTCATGACTTCTCCCGTCCAGCTACGAGCTATGTGCTAAAGACAACCATCAAGAACATCCTAGATTCCAAACAATTTTGTACGAGATTTTTGGTCACTTATAGTCTGTATGATATTACAGTTCATTCGGGGTTTCCTTGATTCGTAATCCATGCCAAATATGATAATTTTGGCATGCGCAAATGTGCTTCTGGCCAGATCAGAGGCATACCACAAATGCTCCAGGGGATGAATAATTTTGGAGTAATCCTTTGTTTTTTTGACCCAATTTTTTGAGGCCCTAATTTTCACCAGCGGTCTCGCCTGACATTTTTATCAAGGATTTAAGAGTCTAACCCATAGAAAAGCTACAGTGTGTTGCCCAGGATTACAATATACTGACCACCAATCCAGAGCAATAATCATTGATGCTCATGTAAATGAACATGCTACAAACGAATGCAATTTAATTTGTAGTGGCTCCACAAAGTAACTACTCGTCTGAAAGTCTTTCTTTATTATTGTTTAATTGCCAGTGAAATGGCAGGTCGTTGTCAACGAGGCAAGCTTTTTTCATCTTTTAAAAGCATTATGTCATGCATGATTTGAAACTTCTCAAATTGCTGTTGTTGCATAAATCCCTAATAAGTGTTTTATTATGAGTGGCCATAATCCTCTCGATGGACGCCACAATAGAACGGCATCTGCCACGGAAAGCGCTCCGAATCTCTCCGAATCATCCTCATTATCTGTACTGGAGGAGGTGTGTCCTCTGCAGATGTACCGTGAAATTTGTTTGCACAAAACTCAGAGTCTTAAACCTTTGGGGCAGTTTCTTATGAATATTCATAAGTTGCACACAGACATCACCCTTTTCCCGAGCTGGGCTTATTATGAATATTCAAATAATAGGAGGTGGTCGTCATTCCTAACAAGCGCCCTCTCTGCATGAATATTCATGAGGGGAAGGGGCTGCTTTGTAGCACAAGGGAAACCCAGCGTCTGAAACGGCCGACGACCCTCAGGAGCAGCACCAAACCATCTGGATCGTTTTGGTGGCACAATATAACTCACAACCGGTTGTGAAAGCTGTAGATTTGACCAGATGCCACAAGTAGCTAGTATCTTTAGTGTACCTAAAGGGGTTATCCACTGGTGTGCTTGTGTGTAAAAGAAATTGCCCACCCTGCCTGACACAATTCATGACATTCAGCAACTGTTTTATTCAGACTAAAATGGACCTTTTAAAGTGCATGTGAATGAGTTTCGGGCGGGTCTATTGGTTTGTAGGACCAAGCACCAGGTTAATCACAACCTGCACGTATTTCTCAGTATTTGAATTCCATGCCATATGTTCATCACCAGATGAAGAAATCCATTGTTAGTTCTAATGTTGTTAAAGATTATAAGATTATAGTCTATGTGAACTAATCTAAGACTCCAAACAAGATCCATTTTATTCAAAGGACAGAAAATATCATAGCCTGTCATACATGTCTCATTCTAAATACATTCAGGCAGAAGAATTATTTTGCTCTGTTACTCTAAAGCACTTTGGCCTTCCCTCAGCTAATATGCTCTTGTATGTAACAGCTGTATAAGACAGGTTGTTTATACCACAGCCCGGTCTATAGTGACCAGGGCCCCACAGGTTATTTTCAGGGGCTGAAGACATGGCGTCTGGTGACTCATCCTCGAGCTATCAGCCTATCAAGTCGTGTTCCTGTCCAGACGGCCGGCTATGACAGGATGGCTAACACTCCAGTCATAAGGGCTGAAGTGGCGTGCCTGAACCCTGACGCCACAGAGAACACGTCTGTCTTCACGATGGATTTCATTGGAGGTTTTTGCAACCAACATATGTTGTTTTTCAGGTCAAGAATTAGACATTAGAACCGTCTCCTACAACAAAACAGTAGCTGTGCTAGCTGTTCTGCTTCATTTCTGCGCTACTAGAGACAAACAGAGTGGCCCTTTTCAAACCTGGTCTCATAGAATCCCATTTTTATATGTACATTTTTGTGCTAAATGATTTTAACATGCCTCATTGTACGTTTCACAGCAGGGGAAATGAACACTAGACACTTTTACAACAGCGTATGACTTATTTTAACGTTTTCATTACATAACTGTAACACGGTTAAAGATGGGCAAGGAGGAGGCAAGAACCGGCTTGTCAACATAAATCACAATTTAATGCAAACTTAACCCAAAAGCACAAACACATAAACATAAACACACACATGACAGACATGCCCGTAATTCTCTCTCTCTCTAACCATCGTCACCGGCCGCCTTTATCCCTCGCGTGCCTCATCAGGCCGATTGGGGACCGGGCGCACGATATTCCGACCCGGCCCCGCCCCCCTCCGCTCCACAATAACCAACAACATTTACAATATGGGCGGCTGTGGCTCAGTTGGTAGAGCGGGTCGGCCACTAATTGCAGGTTTGGCGGTTTGAATCCTGGCCCACACGACTCCACATGCCGAAGTGTTCTTGGGCAAGACACTGAACCCCAAGTTTCTCCCAATGGCAGGCTAGCACCTTGCAAGGCAGTTCTGCCGCCATTGGTGTATGAATGTGTGTGTGAATGGGTGAATGAGTCACAGTGTAAAGCGCTTTGAATACCGTTAAGGTTAAAAAGGCACTATATTTACAAGCTTGTTCGGTCATGATCAGATCAATCAACCGATAGAGCGATGCACTTGCGACGCAAAGGTCTTAAGAGCGTGCGCGAGTTGGCACGTGAGCTGAAAGTGTCATAGGAGCACCACAAAATGACGTGGCTACTTCAGCAATTGTGTTTTTCTGACACTATTGGTTAGGTTTAGGTTTAGGTTTAAGGTAGGGAGGGTGGATTTGTTGATTTAATACTCGACAAAGGATTAATCTTAAAATCAGTTTGGGAGAATATTTAACACGCTTTTAGCCACATAATATCATTTTGCGAAAATGTTGCCACAGTCACGTTTTTTGACATCGAGCTCGCCAAACACAAACTCTCAATCTATTCGTTTGTTCTATCTTTTTGAGGGAAATGAAACATACTTTTAGCGCCACACTGTGGACATTTAACTTCAGAACTGCCGTGATACGATCATGGAAGCCACATCATATAATTTTGCAAGAATGTCGCTGCAGTCCTATAATTTTAATGAGATCATAATGAGCTGCCCTTTTCACATTTCCGGGTTTGGAACGTGGAAGTAAACTATCGCGGAGTAAAATCCTATAGTGAATGGGAGACCACTGGAAATATGATTTTTTTTTACTCCAACAGCAAAAGGGGAAAAAATCACTATTACATATGTACAACTTTCCAAAAGATGGAATAAAACACAGAATTTGCTGTCACTCTCTCAGCAGCTGGATTTGAAACACCATCACAGCAGTGATGACTAGTCCGATTGCTTAGAAAAGTAACAGCGCACTTCTAGCAAGCCGCATGATTTGAGTTATCATTCGTGTCTTTCAACAGGAAGAGATAGCATATGGATTCCCAGTGGGGCCCTGCCAGCGGTTATGACAATCAGGGGGCCCTGGTTTCGCCTCTATAGGATATCCACCTGTTCGGTTTGATAGTATCCCAACAGTACAGTGTCAAGACTTGAATAGAATTTGAAGCCCTCTTGTATGGGATTAAACGGTATGATATGCCAAGTCCATCTTTTGTGTTCCTTCATAAAACCGCTGACATTCCCAAAGAATTCTGTCTTTATTCTCCAGCGTGAGATAATGCGACAAGCTATAGGCCTGGCAGGTCTCTTGAAATGCACCTGATAATGACAGACAATGAACACAGAAGACACAAAGAGCTCGTCTTTGTTGTACAATATTTGTTAATTGTGGGCTGAGATGTTAGTATCAACTCGAAAAGCAATATCTTGTTTTCGTGTGAATCCACGTTTAAAGAGAGTTGATAATGCTGAAATGTGCTTTGCATAAAATACCAGAATGTGGCCACAAGCTCAAATGGAAACCATAGAATAATTCAATGATTTGTTTGTGTTCCCAACTGCTTCTACTTATTTACAACCATAGAGTCGTATACTTCCCTCTTGACGTCATGAAAAACGATGGAACTGATTTGTATTCGGTGGGAAAACGTGTGTTTATGAGGTGGGTTGTCAAAAGTACTTCAACCATCTACATTTCAAGTGACAAATGCTTTTGCAGAATCTCGAGGGGTCCAAGAACTCCGTGTTTGTTTAAAACGACAACATGGCAAGCCATTTTCCACTCCGGATGGAAGAAGAGAGATTTACTCTGTGACAAAAGTGCCCTTAAGTTTAAATTGGACTCATTTTGAATAGATAGAGTAGATTTGTGTTTGAACAAAGAAGTCATTTGGCATTTCACGTCAAAACCTCAAGCAGCCAAAATAAAAAAATATGCTATTATTTACTCACCCTCATGTCATATCAACCTTTTATTGTGTTCTTTCTTAACTGGAATGCTAATTGTGATGCCAGTGGTTTGAGATCCTTTACATACAATGAAGGAAAAGATAATTTTTACTTCGAAGCTCAAATAAGCACCATGAAGATTTAATAAAAGTAGTTCATATGACTTGTAGGCTATAGAGCGTAACAGTGCCCCCTTTTACATTCGTCTTTGTTCCGGAAGTATTTTTCCCATTCCAAAGATTTCATAAAAGATCTCAAAACCATGAACCAACAAACCAAATCCGAGGTGAATCGCAACATGACAAACGCTGATTTGAACCTGAAAAATATTTGAAAACTGGACAATAAGACAAAGATGCATGACTGTGTATTTAACGTCTTTAATGAGGGAATGAACTTCAATGCTAATGACACTAAAGAAACTAGGGGTGGGCGATATGACCAAAATTTTATATCATGATAACGATATATATCACGATATAGTAAAAGTTGTCTGGAAAATACAAATTGGTTTATATATTAAATAACCATATTGTAATGCCTATTTTTGGAACTCCAGTCAATGAATTAAATACTTTATAAATTAAACCAACTTAATTAATGAATTAAAAAGTCAAATTAATAAATAAATAAATAAAAATCCTGTTCTGTGGAGATTTTGTTCTCCATTATGCTGCGTTCACACCGGACGCGAATAGCGCGTCAGGCGCGAGTGATTTCAATGTTAAGACAATGCAAAGACGCGTTACGCGTGTAAAAAATTCCTGCGGCGCGAATGAGGCGGGGTTTTCCTTGGTCAAAAATGATTGAGTAGCGCAAGTGATCCCGCTCTGAGCTCTCCTGTCTCTGGAGCACAAACATCGGTAAGCCTCCTGGATTCGCACACACTTCAGAGATTCAGAAACAGCGCGCGTCGCAGTTACGTGACACATTCGCGTGTCAGATGAGAAGAATATTTAGCACTTTTAAAGCACATGAAGGTCATTAAATATGCTTGGGGGCCACAGGAAAATGTTCAATGCTGGAAAATCCCTGTGCATGTTTCTTCTGTTCTCTCAGTCTCATGTGAAGTTCTGCCCACTGACAGACAAGCCCACGCTGGGCACATGGATATTTACATATATCGCGATATACAAGATATAGCAAAATCTCTATCGGTTGACACTTTATATCGTCACAACTATAGATATCGTCTTATCGACCTGCCCTAATAGAAACTATATATTTTAAGTTTATATGACAAATATTCATATATACTGTATGTATACACAAATAAATAAGTAGTCTGAGTGTAGAGACAGCGACTAGATTGCTTCATTCATGGGAGTTGGCGGTCGCTGAAGAGCTCTTTTGGTGCGCTTTGTTCACTGTCACGTTCCTGTGTTGTCTGCCCTGTGTTTTCTGTTTCACATGCCACCTTTCACGTTCCATGTCATGTTTTCCTTGTTGTCCGCCCTGTGTTTCATTGTCTGTGTAAACAAACTACATTTCCCATGGTTCCCGGCCCTAATCACCACTGCCACAGCGTTATTGTCTGCACCTGAATGTCGTTTGTTATCTTCCTGTGTCTGTGTATTTAACCCTGTTTGTTCCTCTATTCCCCTGTTGGTCTTTGATGTATGTGGACACCTGTTATCCGTGCTCTCTGTCTTGGTTTATTCCCCGGTTACCCCTTTTGTATGCCTTCCGTGATTTCGTTAACCCTTTGTATGCCTTCCGTGTTTTGTTTTACCTTTTCCCATCATTGATGTTTCCTTTGTTCGTGTTTTTTCATGTTGCCTTTTTATTTAATAAAGTGTCGCTGCAATTAGATCCTCATCCCGTATCTGCCTTCAACTTCATCCATGACAGAAAGACCGACCGCAAATTGATCTAGCAGCGGCGTTCACCGAACTGGCCCAGGCGAATATGACCGTTCACGAGTACTCACGGCTCTTCTCCACTGTCACCATCCACACCGGGTTCGACGACGCTTCCCTGAAAACCATCTACTGGATTGGGTTACCATCATGCCAGTGGAGGGAAGCGCCGGAACACGAAGAGCACACGTGGAGGGAGTACGTGAGTCTCCTTCTCAAGAAACTCGCGACCGAGGAACCACCCCTCTTGATTCCGGCTTTCGAGCCTGAGCACATGCCTACCCTGATCGATGAGCCAGCGCTGCCAACTTCGTCCGCCCGGAGAAAGAGAAGAAAAGCTTCCGCTCTCCAGCTCACGCCGGCCACAATCAGCGAGCCAACACCCACGGCTGCCACGGTCAGCGAGCCAGCGCCCACGCCTGCCACGGTCAGCGAGCCAGCGCCCACGCTTGCCACGGTCAGCGAGCCTGAACCCTCGCCAGCCACGGCCAGCGATCTAGCGCCTGTAGCCTCGACCGTCCCTGAGCTAGCGCCAGTAGCCATGACCGCCCAAGACCCAGCGCCAGTAGCCATGACCGCCCAAGAGCCAGCGCCAGTAGCCATGACCGCCCAAGAGCCAGCGCCAGTAGCCATGACCATCTCGAGCCTCTCGAGCCTTCCAGGGCTCCGCCTCTCAAGCCTCTCGAGCCTTCCAGGGCTCCGCCTCTCGAGCCTACCAGGACTCCGCCTCTCGAGCCCCTCGAGCCACCCAGGGCTCCGCCGCCTGAGCCTTCCATGGCTCCACCTCCCGAGCCTCCTATGGCTCTGCCTCCAGAGCCTTCCATGGCTCCGCCTCCCGAGCCTCCTACGGCTCTTCTCCCCGAGCCTCCTTCGGCTCCGCCTCCAGAGCCTCCCAGGGCTCTGCTCCCAGAGCCTCCCAGGGCTCTGCCTCCCGGCTCCAGCCTCCCGAGCCTCCCTGAGCCTCTGCCTCCCGAGCCTCCCAGGGCTCTGCCTCCCGAGCCTCCCAGGGCTCTGCCTCCCGAGCCTCCCAGGGCTCTGCCTCCCGAGCCTCCCAGGGCTCTGCCTCCCGAGCCTCCCAGGGCTCTGCCTCCTGAGCCTCCCACGGCTCCGCCTCCTGAGCCCCCCAAACCTTCCTCGGCTCTGCCTTCCTCGGCTCCGCCTCCTGAGCCTTCCTCGGCTCCGCCTCCTGAGCCTTCCTCGGCTCCACCTCCTGAGCCTTCCTTGGCTCCGCCTCCTGAGCCTCCCTCTGCTCTGCCTCTTGAGCCTCCCACGGCTCCACCCCCTGATCCTCCAGAGCTTTCCATGGTCCCGCCTCCCTCAGCTCCGCCTCCTGAGCCTCCAGAGCTTTCCATGGTTCCGCCTCCCTTGGCTCCGCCTCCTGAGCCTCCCTCAGCTTCATCTCCAGAGCCCCTCTCAGCTCCGCCTCCGGGACCTGTCCCTGTCATGAGGCTGCCTCCCAGGCCTCCTGGACCTGTCCCTGCCCTTGGACTGCCCTCTTGCCCTCTGTGCCTCCCGGACTTCCTGTCTGCCCCGTGTGCTCCCCTTGGACTGCCCTCTTGCCCTCTGTGACCCCCGGACTTCCTGTCTGCCCTGTGTGCTCCCCTTGGACTGCCTCCTTGCCATTGTGCCTCCTTGGTTTGTCTCTGTTTCCCCTGTGCCTCCTTAGTCTGTCTTTGTGTCCCTTGTGCCCCCTTTGGTCTGTCTGTTCGCCCCCGCATCTAGCACCCCTCTCCTTGAACTTTTGTTTGCTTTTTCTATTTTTTGTTGTCTAGGACCGTCTGGAATCCGGTCCTTTTGAGGGGGGATTATGTCACATTCCTGTGTTGTCTGCCCCGTGTTTTCTGTTTCACATGCCACCTTTCACGTTCCATGTCATGTTTTCCTTGTTGTCCACCCCGTGTTTCATTGTCTGTGTAAACAAACTACATTTCCCATGGTTCCCGGCCCTAATCACCACTGCCACAGCGTTATTGTCTGCACCTGAATGTCGTTTGTTATCTTCCTGTGTCTGTGTATTTAACCCTGTTTGTTCCTCTATTCCCCTGTCGGTCTTTGATGTATGTGGACGCCTGTTATCCGTGCTCTCTGTCTTGGTTTGTTCCCCGGTTACCCCTTTTGTAAGCCTTCCGTGTTTTCGTTAACCCTTTGTATGCCTTCCGTGTTTTGTTTTACCTTTTCCCATCATGGATGTTTCCTTTGTTCGTGTTTTTTCGTGTTGCCTTTTTATTTAATAAAGTGTCGCTGCAATTAGATCCTCGTCCCGTGTCTGCCTTCACCTTCATCCGTGACAGTTCACAGTAATTCTCTGATTGTTTGATTTTTCTCTTTTGGATCATGGATACTGTAGTCCCTGATTTTTATTTGAATAAATTAAATGTAAATAATACAGCCTTTGATAGATGCATATGGCCTACCATCGATGAACAATATCTGAGAACATGGTAGGACATCTTTAAAGGTTATTAAAGGAGACCTATTATGCCCCTTTTTACAAGATGTAATATAAGTGTCCCCAGAATGTGTCTGTGAAGTTTCAGCTCAAAATACCCCACGGATCATTTATTATATCATGTTATAAAAACCTCTTTTTGGGTGGAATCAAAAACACGCTGTTTTTATGTGTGTCTCTTTAAATGTAAATGAGGTGCTGCTCCCCGCCCCCGACATTGCTCTGGTCCTCCATGAATACAAAATGGTAACTTTAGCTGCATTAGCCGTGGAATCAGCTAACAAGCACATTCGGAAAGGCGATTTGCAAACGTTCACACAATATAAAGTGCGATCCTTACATCTACAGGATATAAAGCTGGAATACGAACAGTTGGTAGGCCTACTGATCCACGCACACATATTTTTGTATGTTTTGGGGCACATTTCCTTAAAAAACTAAACTTGTCCACAGCGTCTTCAGTGTCTCTGATGCGGGAGTTCCTGAAGACTCTTGTGTTCACTTTAACAGCAACAACAGACACTTAAGATGCATTATTCTTCTCACTTTATCTGCTCCAGCGTGGAAAACAAAATGGAGGACTGTGTGTAGATCACTCGGGGGAGGAGCTAACACTGTAAACAACTGAAACATCATCAGACTGAAATCAGGCCTTTTTCAGCATTAGTGCCTCCAGGATGCAGAGGGTAAAAAAAAATGTGCAATCAACATATTTTGATTACTGAAGTGAAACATTCCAGAAATTCCCTTCCGCAAACTCTAAAGTGCAAGGATGAAGAATTCTTCTGCATTTTTCAGAACACTGTTGCCTCTGACAAACAAACTGTATTTAGCCTAGCCATACTACAAGTTAGCAGCAATAACAACATTTTGCAACCACTCACACAAAGTGAAGATTTCATTGTTTTTGATTCATGTTCGGCACTCATTTATTTATACACACTTGTTACATTGAGCTGACAGGTTTAAAGGGACAGTTCACCCAAAACATTTTATTCTCTCACTATTTACTCACCCTCATGCCATCCCAGATGTGTGTGACTTTCTTTCTTCTGCAGAACACAAATGAAGATTGTTAGAAGAATATTTGAGCTCTGTAGGTCCATACAATGCAAGTGAATGGTGACCAGAACTCGAAAGGTGCATGAAGAATGTGGATAGCTAAAAAACAAAAGAAGAACGAGCATGAATGAGCATATGAGGTCTGTGTGAATGTAGATTAGTAGTAAAATAAATACTTAAATAAGAATCTACCACAAGGCCACACCTATCATATAACTTCTGAAGACATGGATTAAACCACTGGTGTTTATGACTTATTTTTATACTGACTTTATGAGCTTATTGGCACTTCAAAGTTCTGGTCATCATTCACTTGCATTGTATGGACCTACAGAGCTGAAATATTCTTCTAAAAATCTTCATTTGTGTTCTGCAGAAGAAAGAAAGTCACACACATCTGGGATGGCATGAGGGTGAATAAATGATGAGAGAATTTTCATTTTTGGTTGAACTATCCCCTTAAGACGCCAGGCCTGATATGTAATCCACATCACTGTGTTCAGATTCACAAACCATATTTGGTTTTGTTTTCATAGGGACAATTCAGTCCGCTTAAACTAAACTGTCCACTGAAGCTAAAACCCTTTATAATAAAGTTTAACCAATAGGCTACTCCTGCCCGCCTTAGGAGTTTGTATATTCCACTTAAAATTTTAGTTACCATGTTTTTGAGCGAATGCTCTGGGATAGGAAGGCCAAAATAATGTCAGCATGATTCAATGTAGTAGTATTTATTTAATGTGTAACTCATATTTACTGTATGTTAGTGAAGCTGTTACCACTCCTAAGGAATTGTAGGAGAAACACCTCAGACAAAGTTTATACTTCAATGAAAAATCACTTAGAACACTTTAAGTCTCCTAAATGCAACTTTTAATCAATAAAACTGTCCTCTGGGTACATACAGATGATAACAATAACGTATTATTCCCATGGTGAAAGGTTAGCAACCATATCTGTACTGGTTTAGCTCTGATGTGTAAACGCCTCATGCACGTTGCATGCTCCGTCATGCATTATGTGTGTGTGTGCGGCAGCAGGCCTGTGCAGCTCTGTTGTGTCATGTACATTACGTTCTGCTCTTGCGCGTCATTCTACATGATAAAAAAAACTTGAACTGTCATACACACAACAACATACTGTACCTTCAGTTACCAGACCAGAATGGTCTGAAACTATCCTGCAAGAATGTAAACAAAAACAACATATTTCCAGATCCTTTCAAAAAACATAGTGTCCTAACCAGACTCGATGCCGCGACACACGATGAAAGTTATCTTTTCATGTTAATTAGTGTTTTGTCCTAACCATAGACTGTAAAAAAAGATGGACGACGCCCCTTCGCTCTTTTCCATTGGTGAGAACTGAAGCCGCCAGTGTCCCGATATGGCGCTGACATCTTGGGACTTGAGTCTGTGCAGTTGCGATTTCGGGACCAGACCTGCACAGTAGTGAGCAGGAAGTAAAGCCGCGAAATCAAGACACCGCCCTCACTCTCGCTGAATCAATCGCAAGCACACGCCCCTGCACTTTTTTAAGTGGCCTCTGTCTGCTCCGTTCCTCTCCAATTTTGATGCCTATTGATTGCAGTACCTCGTTAAAATAAGGTAAATGCAACTACTAACCACATAGTCATATTTAAAAAGTAACACATTAATATATCCTATACTGTAAAATACGAGTACTCATATTACTACAATTAAACAACTATCACAATTTGGTGGACAGCTAAATCAACTTTATATTTAGCTCATGCAGTCTGTTTTAGGTTAGCATCCTATAATTTATTGTTAACATGCATTCAATATGTTACAAACCTTTATGACGGTGTGAAATAATTAATTATAGAAATTTAGATATTAAATTTAAAGCTCCAATCTCCTCAGTCCTCTGAAGATCCCGAAAAAATGTCTGTTGGTGCTTCAGTGACTACTTCGCTCAGAGAACCAGTCAATCACAGCTGTCAATCATGATGTCACAGCACCGTTTTTATAGCTTCAAATAACTAAAAACAAACTTATTTTGAAAACAAACACTTGAAATTACATCAACGTGATAGAAACGACAGTAAATGACAGAAACTATCTTTGGAAAAAAGATATGTGAAGTGTAATTTAATTGTTTAGTTGGTCTCGTGTGTGCCACAACACATGCTCCAATCACCAGCGTTGCATCTAACTTCTCCATTCCTGGACCCGTGAAGATGCCAGCAGGTAGAGACCGGTCTCCTGAGGAGAGGCGCTCATTGTTTAAAGGCAGCTGTGATGAGGCTCTATTTTTTCCATTGACCATTGGCTGCAGTTGGACTTTACAATTTCTTCCATTCATTTTAATAGAAGTAACCCATCTCGGCCAAATGGTCTCTGTTTTGACAAGCAGGAAATGTTCACAGAACAGTGAGGTCACCAATGATCAGTCCTTGAAATGCTCTATAAAGAGCAATGTAAAAATGACCAAAATGAGTGATCCAGACAGAGAACAACAACCATTTAAATGTTATTTCGAAAAATTTATTTCTGGCTCAACTTGTGCAGTTGTTGGCTGTCATAGCAACTCAACCTCAGACCATCACTTCATGTCGTCTACACACTCAGGTGAAGCACTTTAAAAAAACTAAAGTAACTCTACTACGGAGCAACATGCTTTTTGACCATTTTTACAAATGTAACTCTGAACATCACATTATTTTCATAGAACATACACCGATGAAAGTGAAAACACTGGAGATGGAAATTGAAAACAGGTGTCCATTAGGAATCTTGAAACCATTCCGCATTCACCGCCTCCACCCTGCATGCCATGGCTCTCCTGTAAGTCCACCAAGCCAAGGCGCTAAAAGAACTGCACGAGGGTAGTTCTGTCCCGGTATTGATGCAGGAACTGCGCTCGGCGACCGACCTCGCCATCCTGGTGACGAAGGTCACAGCGCGGTCTCTCGGGCGGGCGATGTTCACCTTGGTGATCCAGAGCACCACCTTTGGCTCAATGGGACGCGGAAGACCTAAGTGGCCTACCAACCGCCATGGTAGAAACAATCACTCAGGCTAGACCTCCCTCGGCGCCTGTATGCCTTGAAGTGGTGTCTGTTCACTAAGTGGTGTTCTTCCCGACGCAAAGACCCGATGCGCAGTTGGATCAGTGCTTTCCTTCCAGCAGGAGAGGTTGAGGGGCAGCATGTCCCTTTCCACCTTGATGGTGTATGTAGCCGCTATAGCGGCACACCACAACACAGTGGACGGTAAGTCCTTTGGGAAGCACAACCTGATCATTTTTTGACTCATTCCCTCATGGGACCTCTCTGTAGTCCTTCAGGGTCTACGGGGAGCCCCCTTTGAGCCCTTGGAGTAAGCTGAGCTTAAGACACGCTCTTTAAAGACTGCCCTCCTGACTGCGCTCACTTCCATCAAGAGGGTAGGAGACCTGCCAGCGTTTTCTGTCAGCGAAACGTGCCTGGAGTTCGGTCCAGGCTACTCTTACGTAATCTTGAGACCTCGACCGGGCTATGTGCCTAAGGTTCCCATGACCCCATGTAGGGATCAGGTGGTGAACCTGCAAGCGCTGCCCTAGGAGGAGGCAGACCCAGCCTTGACGTATCTATTTGGATCGCACGCAGAGCTTTAGAGTCTCTGAGCAGCGCTTTGTCTGCTTTGGTGGATAGCGGAAAGGAAGTGCTGTTTCCAAGCAGAGGATCCCCCACTGGGTCATTGATGCCATAGCTATGGCATATCACGCCCAGCACGTGCCACTTCCCATGGGGCCACGAGCCCATTCTACCCGGAGTGCGGTGGCCTCCTGGGCCCTGACCAGTGGCACCTCTCTAACAGACATTTGCAGATCAGCAGGCTGGGCAACACCCAACACTTTCTACAATCTCCATGTTGAGCCGGTTTCGTCCCGTGTCTTGGCATGAAGAACAGGTAAGTCTGGGACAGTTGGTGTATCGCTTCCGCATTGCGCCTTTCACCTCCCCTGAGCTGAAGATATGCGCTGTTGACTCCCAGTAGAGTTCACAAAATGTGTTCCCTGGATGACTTCCTCCTAGCCATGTGGCAGACGAGTTTGCCGAGAAACTCGCTGCCAGCTCAGTACATGCTTTGTACATGCACTGTATTGGCGTCGGTGCTCCACATGTGCTGGTTCCCCTTAGGTGACCCCATGCAATGTATATCTTCCGCTAAATCATTTCCCTGTTGGTAAACTGTGTCTTCCTTGGGTAGAGCCCCCTCTGACCCAGTCACCATGTTTGTAGAAACTCCTCCCCCGTTGGGAAGGACCTACAATGGGACATCTCCACATGACATACTTCCGACTAGGCTCGGCAAGACCATGTGGCATATTTCCACTCAAAATACCCAACTCTGGGTGGGGTGTGGTCTCCGCGGTGTCTTTCCCTTGGGAGTTCCATCAGGGAACGGAGTAAAAGGAACGGCAAAAGTAACCAGGACGATTACAGAGTATCAGCATATTTGTGTGCATGTAAACATGCTCATTGTATCCTCAGAAATCACACACACACACACAAAAACAATTATTCAATATTGGTTGGCTATACATATATATATACACTCACCTAAAGGATTATTAGGAACACCTGTTCAATTTCTCATTAATGCAATTATCTAATCAACCAATCACATGGCAGTTGCTTCAATGCATTTAGGGGTGTGGTCCTGGTCAAGACAATCTCCTGAACTCCAAACTGAATGTCAGAATGGGAAAGAAAGGTGATTTAAGCAATTTTGAGCGTGGCATGGTTGTTGGTGCCAGACGGGCCGGTCTGAGTATTTCACAATCTGCTCAGTTACTGGGATTTTCACGCACAACCATTTCTAGGGTTTACAAAGAATGGTGTGAAAAGGGAAAAACATCCAGTATGCGGCAGTCCTGTGGGAGAAAATGCCTTGTTGATGCTAGAGGTCAGAGGAGAATGGGCCGACTGATTCAAGCTGATAGAAGAGCAACTTTGCCTGAAATAACCACTCGTTACAACCGAGGTATGCAGCAAAGCATTTGTGAAGCCACAACACGCACAACCTTGAGTCGGATGGGCTACAACAGCAGAAGACCCCACCGGGTACCACTCATCTCCACTACAAATAGGAAAAAGAGGCTTCAATTTGCAAGAGCTCACCAAAATTGGACAGTTGAAGACTGGAAAAATGTTGCCTGGTCTGATGAGTCTGGATTTCTGTTGAGACATTCAGATGGTAGAGTCAGAATTTGGCGTAAACAGAATGAGAACATGGATCCATCATGCCTTGTTACCACTGTGCAGGCTGGTGGTGGTAGTGTAATGGTGTGTGGGATGTTTTTTTGGCACACTTTAGGCCCCTTAGTGCCAATTGGGCATCGTTTAAATGCCACGGCCTACCTGAGCATTGTTTCTGACCATGTCCATCCTTTTATGGCCACCATGTACCCATCCTCTGATGGCTACTTCCAGCAGGATAATGCACCATGTCACAAAGCTCGAATCATTTCAAATTGGTTTCTTGAACATGACAATGAGTTCACTGTACTAAAATGGCCCCCACAGTCACCAGATCTCAACCCAATAGAGCATCTTTGGGATGTGGTGGAACGGGAGCTTCGTGCCCTGGATGTGCATCCCACAAATCTCCATCAACTGCTATCCTATCAATATGGGCCAACATTTCTAAAGAATGCTTTCAGCACCTTGTTGAATCAATGCCACGTAGAATTAAGGCAGTTCTGAAGGTGAAAGGGGGTCAAACACAGTATTAGTATGGTGTTCCTAATAATCCTTTAGGTGAGTGTATATAGAGGCCTATTGGAAGCTGATTGATATCAGTGGTCTTGACCTTGGTAATATCGGGTCATATTAAGTGGTATCGCCCATCCCTTCTTCGCATATTCTCTGATATTGGTATCTTTTATATTTCTCTGCATTGGCCCATTTTTTATTTGGTCCTCTATTTTACCCCACTCTGGTTTCTTGTAGTAATACCCAGTATACAGTCTGGGTACCCCAGGGTACAGTCTGAGAGGTCTTGCATCTTTCCAAAACATGTAATTTCCTTACTGCTGACAAACACACTGATTCTCCTGCGACAGACACACTAATGTGCACATGTGGTAATTGCAGTGGTGACAGATTTAGAGATGTTCTGAGCTTTAAAATGACATTTCCAGCATGGACTGTGGCATTTACTTTGGGCACAACTCATGACTTGCAGAAAGGACAGTCTAAGTTATTATGTTAGTGCATCAAGCACAATAAAAGTGGTCCATTTGACTTGTGTGCTATATTCCACATTTTAAGTAGTCATACCATATCTTACCCTTCACCAAAGCCTTCAAAACAAATATGGCACCTATGGTGCAGGTGAGACATCAGTGACATCAAACACCATTGATTGTCACCTGACGTTAGACCTGATGCAAGCATTTCTGATTTGTGTTTAGGATTTACTTATAGGGGATTTTTAAACCCATTTTATCTTAAGCCAGGAGAAAATCATATGTCTAATTGCTTCGAAAAGTAATAGTACCTCTTCTCAACATGCCGCAATATTTGCGGTATCATTCATATCTGTACATATACAGGGCAGAGTTTCTCAAAAGCAAAAAAAGCTCATTGACGCCAATGGTCTCTACGATCAACTTAAGCTTGCAATGCTTTTGGGAAATGCAGCCCAGGACAAGTTACGTGCTGAACTTGGCATTTGTTCAAATTACTAACCTAAGTAGGAGCTTTAATGTAATACTTGATTTAGCAAACACCGCCAATAACATCCGTGGGCTAGCCTGTGGCAGTTGAAATTGTTCATAAGATCCATGAATGACTCTCATTTGGTCCACACACATGACTGTGCAGTAATATAACACAACAACATTTAATGCAGAATAAGAAATTTATTTCATAACAATTACAAAGAATAAAATAATTAGAAGCATTCTTTATCTTACATAAGCTGTACAGAGATGACATGTATTTGATTCTAAATGATTCCGGAATAGACGCTAAAAGTATTAAATAGAAAACTGGAGAATTTTTTTTAAGTTGATGGAAAAATATGTACAAAAAGAAAAACTTAACATCCTACTGTACCCTGATACATAGTTTAGGCCTCTTGCGCATTTAAAAGTATTTTACAAAAGATTCTGATGGCCTCGCCATCTAACAACAGCTAAAATCTTGGCCTCTTTGGTTCCATGATTCAGTAAAATACATCTGAACAGAATTCAATTGCTTCTATAAAAATAATGCTTTTTCAATGGCAGGTGTTTCTTAACTAGTAATGCAGCTTCAGTGCAAACATTTTAACAACCATCCGCTCAGAGAAGGAAGTGAAAGTTTACATTTCAAGTATTGAAAACAGTTAATAACAAGTAGCTAAAGTGTGGGCCATCCGGTGTAGTTCACTACTATACATTGCATAGCTTGTGTGGCACTTATTTGAAAATAATCGTGAACATGTACCCTTAAAGGAGTTTTAGTCTGCAAGTGCTATAAATTGTGCATTAACAATATTTGCAAGTGCTGTGCTGCACCACAACATAACTGAACAGTATGGCAACTCGTGTCAAGTGAGATCTTTTCGGTCATTTAAGTACATTTTTATTCTTCAAGGGCACTGTTAGTTGCAGGAGCTCAAACGACGCGCTGTAGTGTTCCAGGTCTATTCGGCACTACAGCTTGTCGCATGAATAATCAGGCTTCCGAGAAATGGCGAAGACATATCAAGACACTGAAGACTCATGTCTTATTATTTATAAATGGACCTCAAGTCTTTAGCGACAGACTGTCTGCAAAAATCTCTCTGTCGAGAAATCCATTATGAAGTACGTTAAAAAATGCAGCATGTCTGAAATGTCAAGGAAAGTTGAGCCAGTTTGTTGTATTTATTCCATGAATTCATGGTAGATGTTTGTTGAAGACACTCTTGAATGGATTGGTTGTCACTGGATGAAGTCATTGTTGGAAGTGCTGATGTTGTTTTCGAAAAGATGGTCAGTGCTTGATTTGTATGTCCAAGTAAACCACCCCAAACATTCAGTAAGAATATGATTTTTTTGCAATGCAGACAATCCCATCCCTTTGACATCAAGGCTTATGATATCTAAGAAAACCTGTATTTATAGAATGGAAATCAATTGATGGCAATTTGACAAATGCCTCTATTGGGTGAAATTAAAGGTCATAAATATATGTACAAAGATTTGTGCATGCATTGAAGAGTTGGGGTGTGCATATGAACATGGACGTGTGAGCTCGGAGAAGTTTGAGGATGTTCATAAATAGCACTTTTCTTTTTTTACAATACTATTTTTTTACTATTCTCTTATACGTTTGGAAAATTTGCAGTCCGTGAGTCAAGCACATCCACACTCCTCTACGATCATATTGGGAACATCCCGTTTAACGATGTTGTATTCATCGTCGAAGTACAGCATGGACATTGTGCTCAGTTTGGTTGGGATACAACACGAGTTCATGGATCCCGGGCTCATACCCCGCATGCGGTACTGATTCACCACGGCGGTATGAAAAGACGAGGCCGAGCCAGGCACCCCAGCCATGTACGCAGGACAGTTCCCTTCGCAATAATTCCCAAAGTACCCGGATGGGGCGATGATCCAGTCGTTCCAGCCAATGAGGCGGAAGTCGATGTAGAATTGTTGGCGGCAACACAAACCGCTGCTCCCGTCGCATTCCAAGCCTCGTTTACGGATGCGATGTTTGTTGTCCGCAACTCGCGCCTGGATGACCAGGAAAGGACGGTGGGACTCGTCGGCCGAGTTCACCAAAACAGGCAGGACGCCCATGTTTTCGCACCCCTCGCACCTCACGTCAAGATTCTGCCGACGATCGCCTTCCGAGAAAACTAACTGCACGGCGTCCGTCAAGGGAAAGGTGTGCCAGCCGCTGCGTTTCATGTCAACACACTTTTCCACCAAGTTCCATTTGCTTCCCAGGCCTGGCTCCTGATAATACACCTTCACCGTGACCTTCCTCCGAAAGCCCTTTTCCAAAGCGTTGGGCAGAAGTTTGAAGTAGAGCCAAAGGTTCGCCTGGGACACGTACAAGTTCTGGTTGCCCTCGTTGGAGATCGCAAAAAACAGGCTGGTCTTGGAGGTCAGCAACTCGTCTGTGAGATGAAAAGAAAGAGAGGAGATTATGAGAAGATCTAATTAAAGGAACACTTTTAACTTACACAAACCCTAAACTTAAACCATCATTTTATTAGGAAATTAACCTTGTATGTTCCGCGGAAGGAAGAAAACATTAGGGTTTGGAACGAGACAAGGGAAGCGTGTTACGGTTATTGACACATATTGCAAATATATAGATAGAATTTGATGCCTGTATTTTATGAACTTGAAACTCTGTTTGTTGATTGGTTAATCTGTATGTCAAAAAACAATCATACTTTTTCATACGAGCCTAGTGGGACGATATCCTAGGATTTCACCATCTCGTATGGATAATTAAAAGTTGTTGTGACTGTTGAAATGTCAACCAAAAAATGACTTTTGGAGACAGTTAAACAGTTTTTGTAGTACATTTTCAGGCAAGACTAGTTCAAATGTGATGCCTGTATGAAATGTTCAGTCACTGAAACCCATTTGACTTTCTTTCTTTTGTGGAACACAACATGTTTGCCCATATAATGACAGTGAATGGGGAATAAGGCTGCCAAGCTCCAAAAATTATGAAAAATCACCACAAAATGATTCCATACAATCTTCTGCTGTAGCACTAAAATTAAATATGACGCTATTAAGACCTGTTCACACTAAGTCCGTTTTGAATGTTTGTTCTGAACGAGCTTTAATACGGTAACAATGCATTCCTATGGCACTATACACATCAGGTCCGACAAGAGATGAAAACTGACTGACCAATGAGATAAGAGCTTTTTTCAGTCGCTACAGCTGCTCTATCCAGTGTGTTGGTGGCACTAATAAACTGGCAAATGCCAGAATACGTCCAGCTGATACACACTTGAAAATTATTTAATAAAAATTAAATAGTTGCAGTTCATGAACCCTTTGTACCTCAAACAAACACATTCTGTTCTTGAAAGTCTGCTTATGTTTTTTATTTTATTCTCTTACAGCTGAAGATGCGGACAGGAGGCTCGTATAACATCAGCACCTCAATAGCGCCACCTACAGTTCAGGAGTGAAATAGTTTTTGTTGATTTTTTTTACGGATTGGTAAAGTCCTTCCATCAGAGTTTCGTCTCGCAAAATCATCACGGATTTGGTGTGAACAGGCCTTTAGACACAGGTTATTAGTCAAAACCAATGGACATTGCCATCAGTGGTGTATCATCATTTTGCAATCCATATGACTTTTGTAGTCCATTTAGTGTTTCGGCTAAGGGGAAGATTTTCAATGGATATTGACTTGTACAGCTTAAGAAGATTGGAAAATACCACACAAGTCATATGGACTACTTGATACGTTCATGGTGCTTTTTGTCATTTTTGGAGCTTGACAGATCCAGTTCGCTACACATATCTACATATTTAAAACTTCACCTTTTGTGTCCCAACAACATGAAGGTGAGTAAATGATGACAAAATGTTCAAACTATTCTTTTAACCGACTTAAATAATACTCTCACCATGCACCCGATGAACTTGTTGAAGTAAAACACTGACGGTGTGTTGCTATAGGAAAAAGCCAGAGGACAGAAGACTCGAGACATTAACATGCTGAGAGGGCAACACATCTCTAACACTGCCATGAATGGCCCCCAAACTGGGACCACTTCAACCTAAAGAGATCAAATGGAGTTGGCGTTTTGCATTAAAGAACAACGTGGGTGGGAGGAGCCCACATCACAATTCGTGCCATTTCTTGCTTTCATCTCATTCATCTCTGCTGCATCAAGTGGCAGTTCTGGCTTTTTATATTTTTAGATGCCGCCCCGGGCAGCTGCCCATGTCGCCCATGCCTAAATCCGCCACTGGCTGCATCTCATTTTATTTCTCACAGAAGGTTTCTTAAGTACACACGCTCACTGTGATGCAGAGTTTCTCTTATTTTCTCAACGTCTAATGCTCAGGTGTACTTTCTTATTTTAGTGAGTTTAAAAGTATTAGTGGACGAATATCACACAAATATATGAGTGACATTTCATTGTTGTTGTTGTCTTCATTACAGTAATAAGACTTTAGAGGAGATGCCATTAACTGTCATAAATCCAATTAAATTTGTCCGAGATAGATCGCAATGCCCTGTGACGTCACATGCATGGTACAAGCAGACGTTTAACCATGTTAAATGCAAATAATAAAACACAACCAATCATATAATCGTGTATTGATTGGAGGGCAAAATAAATACTCAACTTCCCATATGTTTTGTTTCTGGCATCTAATGCTGCTTGTACAATTGACCTCTGCAGCATTTTCCTGTAAATTCATCCGTCACTTAGTAATCTGGCTAATACTAATCCAGTATTGAACAGTGTTTGTTCCATGTGCAAGTCTAGTAAATTACACTTCCATTGTTGTTTTCAGTTTACATATTCAGCCAATGTCAATCATTAGCATACTGTTGAGCCTTTGCAATTCAGGGTAATAATAATAATAATGCATTTCCAGTGGAGAACCACCAATATAATTTCAATGAACATTTCTTTCAACATCACAATATCACAGTTTTTCCAGCTGGTGGCCAAACGACAGTACAGACTTTCACATAAAGATAGAAATATGATGTTTACACTACCCTACAATGTACCAAGAGGCTTAAAATATTTGACCCTTTGGGAATGTGGATGAAAAGTATCCACAAAACAGGCATAAAATAGAAATGTTTACAAATAAATCTGCAATATATTTTAATTTTGGACATTTTGTATATGGGTTCTGCAGACATATTTATAATTGTGTGACATGGATGAAATTTGGAAGTTTGGAAGGCGGAAGAACGGCCAAGCAGGAGAGAGTGAAATAGCGTCCAAGTGCTGGTCACATGGGCTGTTCGCAGTCGTCTAATTGGATAATCGTATTATTAGTTCACCTCAGCACTGTAACTCATCTTAATCCAAACCCTCTCTTTCTGAATTAGGAGTAACACTTTATTATGACTTTATAAAGCAATACATTGTGACATTAGTTAATACTCATGCAGAATGTTCACTGAGCATCAAGCTCCAAAATGGAGAAAATGATCACCATATACAGTAAATTGTTCATGCAAGTTGTGTGTATTTTCCAAGCCTTCTGAAGTCATACGATAGCTTTGTTTGAGGAAAAGACCCAAATCTTATTCACACTTTAATATCTTTAAGAAATTCATTTTGGTTTGTTGCAGGCACAAAATTACATGTCCACAAAATAAAGAAAATCGAATGTTTTTCTAACAGCATGGGGGTGGGGGTGGGGGTTGAGTAAATGATGACCGAATTTAGATTTTTGGGTAAACTATATCTTTAATGTATTATCCAATAGCATAGTTTTTAATAATCAGTTGTCCTGGAAATTAACGATACATTAAGGGATTACTGTTAATTAATTACTGTTAATAATAACTTGTATACAAGATATACATTTTAGTTTATTCTTATCGTTGTGGATTTTGGGAATATTTTTATTTGTAATGAAATGAAATTAAATTATAACTCTCTGCTTAAAAAGTGCATAACATGTGACATGCAGTGCGCAAGCGGCGGTACACCTCTAGTGGCGGATGACTGTATAGACAGTCTTCTCAACGTCTGCTGATTACTGAATGCATTTGAGCTGAAATTTATGAATCGATCAATAGCTACGATAAGCTTAATTGATCAAATTATTAACATCAATTAAGACACTGATAAGAACCCTGTTTCCACCCACATGATAACACAGGAAATCGACATGTTGCTTCCAAAAGTTCCTATACCCTGAAATCAACACGGCACTGCTGAATTACTGACAAGTGATACTCAGATAATTTAAGTTATATTGTTTACATGAATTGTTTTGAGTCATATGAACAAAGGAGATTCAGCAAAACAGACAATGGTGAAAGTTATTTATTTATTTGTGTAAAATTGCATTTGTGCAAAATTGCATCCACTGATGGTTAGGTTTAGGGTTGGGGTGTTGGTTACAGATTGAAGTTAATAAAACATGCATTCCTGTTGACTGTATTGTATAATTTACAACTCAAAATACAACTCGCTTTTGGCGCCCCTCTGTGGACATGGAGCTCATACGTGCCCATACGTTCAACAACACTTCCAGCTTCAGCCACTGGGGGCTGTGATTATAATTTCACAAGCAGTAACTTTTGACCTACTGTTGCCGAATTCACAGTGAGATCACTCACTGCAGCCTACAAGTCTGACCCCCAAACTATTTTTTAAATTAAAATCTTAAGCTAGTTTCATCAGTTTGGTTTGGTTTTTTCAGCAGGGCAAAATCACTAAGAAACAAAACTGTCAGTGAAGGAAAGAGAAAAAACTCTGCACTGTTAAGCTGCCTGACACAAGTGGGGCAAGACAATACCTGGGTGGGCCCTTCTACAGCTACAATACAACCTGCCCAGCATGTCCCCACCTGCACAGACCTGAACAACACAGCGCTGGTAATCTCTATGTCATTAGCTGTGTCTTTATTCACAGGGGTTTACAAACCACCATCAAGACAAGGAGGGAGACCGCGAGAGACACACAGCTGCTTGTTTTATACACTTGAAGTTCCTGTCTTGAGTCATGAACACAGTGCTCCGATAACACACTGTTTGTAAAACACAATATTGCCAACATACTGTTTGTACAAGACACAAAAAGGATAATATATATCACTGATAACATGCCTGACAATAAGTGTTCAACCTCGTGACTGCTGACAGAACGTAATTCTTTGATGACACAAACAAATAGATTTCTTCATTTTCTAAGTATATTTGAGTTGTATTCGGCAAGTCCAATGTCATGAAACAAAAACATGACTGTGGCAAATTATGTTATGCGACTCCTTATCTGTATCACTGCAGTTTCAAGGTGAGATGTCCACTGGGGGCGCTAAAAGCGAGTTATATGTTCTCCCAAACTGATGAAGTTTTTAAAGTAATGCTCGATCGAGTTCTAAATC